>NC_077235.1:39066421-39166826 GCF_027887165.1 Monodelphis domestica | reverse complement strand
CTGCAGAGTTACAGTATCTCTATCTCGAGTATAACATCATCAAAGAAATCAAGCCCTGCACCTTTGATGCACTCATTAACTTGCAGCTCTTATTTCTGAATAACAACTTGCTGAGGGCCTTACCAGAAAACGTGTTTGGTGGCACTGCCCTCACCAGACTGAACCTGAGAAACAACCACTTCTCCCACTTGCCAGTGAAAGGGGTCCTGGACCAGCTCCCAGCCTTTATCCAGATCGATCTGCAGGAAAACCCATGGGATTGTACCTGTGACATTATGGGCCTCAAGGACTGGACAGAGCATGCCAATTCTCCTGTCATCATCAATGAGATCACCTGTGAATCTCCAGCCAAACATGCAGGTGAGATCTTGAAATTCCTGGGGAGAGAGACTATCTGTCCAGACAACCCCGGCCTCTCTGATGCTACCATTTTATCCATGAGTCATAACACAGACACCCCCAGATCTCTCAGCGTGGCTCCCAGTTCCTACCCGGAGCTACACACTGAAGTTCCACTGTCCGTCTTAATTTTAGGACTGCTCGTGGTCTTTATCTTATCTGTGTGCTTTGGGGCAGGCTTATTTGTCTTTGTCCTCAAGCGGCGGAAGGGGGTACCCAGTGGGCCCAGCAGCACCAACAACTTAGACATCAGTTCTTTCCAGCTGCAGTATGGATCTTATAATGCTGACACTGCCGACAAGACCGAAGGCCACGTCTATAACTATATTCCTCCTCCCGTGGGCCAGATGTGCCAGAACCCTATTTACATGCAGAAGGAAGGGGACCCGGTGGCATACTACCGAAACCTCCAAGAGTTCAGCTATGGCAATCTGGAGACCAAGAAAGAAGGGCCCACCACTCTGGCTTATACCATCAGTGCATCCGAATTGCTGGAGAAGCAGTCCACTCCACGAGAGCCGGAGCTACTCTATCAAAATATTGCAGAGAGAGTGAAGGAGCTCCCCAGCGCAGGAGTGGTCCACTATAACTTTTGCACCTTACCCAAGAGGCAGTTCGCACCTTCCTATGAATCCCGACGCCAAAATCAGGACAGACTGAACAAAACTGTTTTATACGGAACTCCCAGGAAATACTTTGCAGACCAATCCAAACCTGAACATCCTTTACTTCAGGCCAAGCAGCAAACAGAACCAGACTACCTCGAAGTTCTGGAGAAACAAACCGCCATCAGTCAGCTGTGAAGAGAGGGAAAGAAAGAAAGTATCAAGGGAGGCTGCCTCGGGATGACAGGAACAGCTGGGGATGGCCACATTCAGTGCATTGGGCTTTGGGGCTTTGTGGGGTGGGGGCAATGAAGGGGGAGGGTCTTTCTTTTCCAGGACTAACGTGGAAACTTGGAAAAATCAGCGAGGGATGGGGTAAAGCAAGCTTCTTGCTCTCAAAAGTTTTCCTCTTAAATTATTTCCACTTGGGGGGGGGTTGGGGTTCTTCCTTTTTTCTTTCTTTATTTCTTTCTTTTAGAATCCTTAGTAACTGTACACTGAAAATGAATGTTGCTCAAATGACTTTCTTTCCCTTTTCCTCTTATTTCTTGCCCTCCCACTCCCACCCCCAATCTGTTCTGTTGTCGTTTCGGGGTGCAGATGGGGCAGGGGAACCCTCTAGGAGGTCTGGAAGGGGCTAGGCAAAAAAAAATCTTGTAAAGAAGTGGATGCTGAATGTGTTGTGCTGAAGATCTCCCAAGATCTTCGGGGACTGTCACTTCTTTTTGTAAATAATAATATCCAGTCTTTCTCTTTCAGTTACCACGCAAAGTCACTGGGCGTCACCTCTTGTGTTAAAGTGCCTTTGCACTTTAAGTACATTACTTAAATGTTGCTTTTAGCTTTGATAAATCGAACCTATTTTAATGTGTTGTATTTTTGAAAGTCAAAAACCCCCTGTAAAATAGATCTATATGTCAGCTGCATTCAATCAAAGGAGAGTTTGCTTGATTTATAGGTAACCAGCCCTTCATTCAATGATTCTAGTTCTAGGACTTTCTAGATTTCACTGTAAAATATTGCTTTTCTTCTGGGTTTGTTTGAAGTGATTCATTGAAGTCAGCGAAGCCGACTTTGGGCTAGACCAGAGGCACTCGGCTGCCTCCTCGGTTGGGCTTGTTATTTCATTAATAAAAGGTATTGAACATGCTAGCATAGAGAATTGAACAATTAAGGTCCTTCCCGAAATCATTACCTTGCCAACACTAACATGGTCAGTAATGTTCAGTGCTTTTAGATTATTTTCCTAATTAAGAGAACATTACACAACTTGTAATATATTTTTTCTGCATTAAATTAGATATTTTTATACATTTACTGAAAGAGTCTGAATTTCTAACTTTTTAATTGAAATTAATATTTTTTCTGCCTATTGAGACATTTTCTATAAGCATACACCAGTAGAGGCCGCCACACACCTCATTTAATAAAGACATATGAGCCATTTAAATACCTTGAAGGAAGACTTCAAAGGTGAAATTCGAACTTGGGTCTCCAGACTTCCCAAGCCAGTTCTCTGCAGATTCCAAGGCAGCAGAGACAAACGTCAGTGTACCTTCCAATTCCCTTACCTACCACCATTTCGACTTGGGTTTATCCTATTTCACTAGAAAGCAGTGTTTTCCCATTGAGTTGATGAAGTCCTCCCAAGTTTATTGAAGCTTTAAAAGGGGTGCTATCTGATAATGCTAGTGCATCTCCAAATAGGGGAAGAATGACCGAAAACTGAGAAATTAAGCATCGTTTCTCTTTCACCTCTCCTTAGGTTTTACTTGAATTTTTCCTCGTCATCCGAAGAACACATTTCTTTTCTTTTCTTTTCTCTTTTCTTTTCTTTTCTTTTCTTTTCTTTTCTTTTCTTTTCTTTTCTTTTCTTTTCTTTTCTTTTCTTTCTTTTTCCTTTTCTTTTTCCCCCCGGAGTGGGGGCAGGGAAGAGTATTAAAGTGAGTTTGGTTAACCAAGTATATAAAACATTTATGAAGCCTTATTATTAGCCTGTAAATAATTTTTAGCTGCAAACATGATTGTGAGATTTAAACAAACAGCCCTTATTTACAACAAAAATAGTTTTGTTTTGTCTATTGTAAATCCTTATGCAACTGGGATGGTGATCTGCATATAAAGTAGGCCAGCCTTTTCAATTCCTTATTAAAGCAATTGATGGAGAATGAAAGAAGCACACTGTTTCCTTTTCATAAATAGGTTACTGCACATAATAATCCTTTATTATCATGCAGAGATTGAAGTGGACTCTGATGACTTATTTTTAAAGCTTTAATATGACTAATAGTATATTGTCTGCCACTCCGAAGACTTCCCAAGCAATCGAATTTCAATTATAAATGACTTAAGTCCGTATTCTTTTCATCGATATTTTACTAGTGGAAAACAGTTGCCTTTTTCAGAACTGAAAGGAGTCGTGTGTGGACAGAGCTCAGAACATGCAGTGAATCGCTTTTAATGAACAATGCAGTGTCTGAATACCATCCACCGTGACCAGCTCTCGTGGCTATCCTTTGTTTCAAAATCATAATTTCTATTCATGGCCATTAGATCGGGGTGAATGCTGGAGGGCCGGAGGAGCTCACTCTAGGAGAGTTGGTCTTCCAAAGGGTCTCCTTTCAGAGAGGAGAAGAGTGAGTTTGAACACAGAGGGATTGCCTAGAAATCACCTCCTCCCCCTTTGGATGTGAGGGGCTGACATGGAACAGCTTTGGGGCGGGAGGGGGGGCCCCCTCTGGCCGCTGGCCAGAATGGAGTGCCTACATAGGACAAAAAGCGATGGGCCGAGTAGACACGATGGAAAGTTTTTGCCAAGGCAGACGATCAGATCCGCTTTTCCTGAACTTCTTCTTGAGCACTGAGCTATGAGGGAGAATGGAGGAGATTTGCCCAAACCCACTTTTAGTGCTTCCCGTCTCCCCCCACCCAAGTTAACCCAGTGCACCTTTTCTACTATTCATTTGAGGTAGAAAAGAAATGGCTAGAAGTTCACAATGCGTTCTCCTAAAGAGGCCTCCTGGAAGAACTCAATTTTATCCACAATCCCACTGAATAATGATGGCTTAATTTTGAATGCTTCTGCTTTCCAGGTTTGCACTTTATTATTAGCATAGCATGATGAAATATTTCCTCTCCCAACCTAATGGGATGCATCCTTTAAATCATTTTTTCCACACAGCCTTTCAAGTATATGTTGCACTCGGTTTCTATTTTTAGTTTAAAGTATGTTTGTGACATACTTTAAAGTCGAAACGAGCTTTTATTATTTTTTTCCCGAAAGCTTTGTTTCCGTTCTGTTATTGTTCCAACTGACTGCATTTGGTTTTGCTTTCTCAGCATCAAGGCTTTTGGAAATGATTTTATTCTGGGATCTTTATTTTTATCTCCTGCAGCTGGATTTGGCTGTTTAACTTTGACTCCCCACGCTGCTGCTGGAAAGAGGCATAAACAGTAACACGGCTACCCCCAGGGCTTCAGGGGCAACCTTCATTCCCTCTCCTGGCCACAGGCTGAAGCCCAGCTGCAAGGCCTGGCCCTGCAAGTCCTACGTGGTCGTGGTTGTTCCCCTCCAATTCCAGATGATTAATTAGTGGCTAGCCTCCCCTGGGCCTCATTAGTATTAACAAAGAAAAAAATCTCGACTGCTCTTCCTGAGTTTCATTCTCTGCCACTGAGAGGAGGACCCCTTCTGGGTTCTAAACCAGAAGCAACTTTCTTAGATCTCACCAAATCCCTCTGTTGAGATGGTGTCATTAAGTTGAACACTCTTCTTTGCCCTCCTGCCCATAAGGCAAGTGACTTTGAGAGTCTTGTTCTTGGTCCTAGGAGGGCTTAACCTCCTTTAAAAAGTCACGCCAAGGAGGGTTGAGGGAAAAAACGGACTGATTGGGATTCTTCAGCATGTAGATGTGCTACCCAAACCAAACCCCTCAAGGATGGAGTATCAGAGAAAGGACTAAAGAAGGCTCTCAAGAGCGTTCTCCTAACACCGGAAACTTCTCTGATGACCGATCCCCCCATCCCCCAATGAGGATAGCAGCAGAAAGGTGAAAGAGGGGGTCGGGCTGTCCATCTTGAGTCTATGGCATAAGGGGGAAACTCTGGATCTCTTCTCCATCTGCTCCACATCGCTTAACCAACATCCTTCATTATTTTTGGGCTGGATGACCTAAAGGACAAACAAACGAACCAACAAAGAAACCAAACATTTCTGTCGGATCAGGTCTAGTGTTTCAAGTAGGAGGACTGGTACCTGTGTGCCATTTTCAGAGCTTCACTGTAAAGATAATCAGCAACGTGATTGTAAATACGATGTCACAAACATACTTTAAAATGGCTAGAAGATCCATGTTTTCGAGGTGCTATTTAATTTGCATCTCACTGGCGTAGACTAGAGGGTTTTGTTTTCCACTATCTGTTAACTCCTCGCAAACAACACAAAGTGTAAAAGTGGTGAGAAACATTTACGTTGTGATGTAGGTGATCAAATCACTAACTTCTGGGAGAGAGCAAATAAGTACTGTATATAGGTGTACTTCGCTTCTTGCAGTGGTTGTGCTCCTGAAAACAAGTTGTGTGTAAATTCCTTTTTTTGTTGTAAATTGAATCCTATTTTAAGTGCACTAGGGGAGCTGCTATTTAGAGGAAACTTGTGGTGAATCCTTTTGTAAAGCAAAGACTCATTTTATAGTGGAAATAATCATCCCCCACCCCTAATTTATCTGTTTTGTATGTTTGGATTTCATATATCAGGTTTGCTTAAAACAGGGCCCACCTGCATCAAAGTCATTCAATCCAACCTGCTTTCCCAGTGCTGCTTGTTGTACCAGTGTATCGGTTGCTAAGGGCTTATACTTGAAAAGGCTGCTGCAATTTTGTGCAAATTAAGCTAATGGATGATTCTGTGATTACACAGTAGCATCTCTAAACTGTTATGGGTAGCCAACCCATTTAGACTCAATTGAGCACTGGATTCCTCACTTCCCTGTCCTAACTGGTATGTTCGATCAGCAGCCTCTCCGTTCTCAGATGTGGCCATGTTTCCTTGTGGGGGGGGGGGAGTGGAACAATTCCTGTATTCCAGTTGTAGAAAGTGCTTAGAGTCAAATGGTTTTATAAGAAATATATGTCATTGTGTAAACATATTGAACTGCATGTGTGTTGGAATTTTTTCTTGCAGTGTTTTAGCTTGGAAATACCTGTATAAATACTGTTAGATTTAGTCGCAAATAATTGTTGTCAAGTTATTGGAATAAACAGCAAATGAAACAAGATCATGTGGGAATTGTCTTTTTCAGTGAACTGTGAAACTGTCAGAGCCTAAATGGTGCCTTCTGAGCTGCCATTGCGTTCAACAGGGTCCGCTGGCAATTGGAATGGATAGCGTTGTTACAGTGTGGTTAGTAGAGACCGCTTATGCCCTGTGCCGATTCTGTGCTTGAGCTAGTTTATGTCCAATAACAAGCAAACACTTAGCCACTTGCTTGAAATAGAATCATATTATAGGTTTTAGTTAAGATGTAAAAGGGATAAAATATTACTGGGCTCATTTCAGGGTTCTTTGACTTCATATACCCTGCCCAAAAGCTAACAAATCAAATTTGGAGCCAGTTTGCAATGTTTTATGGGATTTCAGTGGAACAGACAGCTAGATTCCTTTTTACTAAAAGTATTACAGCACTTCCAGAAAATTGTGAAGATTTAGGATTAAAAAAAAAAAAAGATTTGAGTGCAGAAATATCTTGATGAAGGCATCATCAAGGAAGTTGAAGATTATTGATTGTTCTATTGTTTTCCTGGGCATTGGGCCAGACACATTCTCTCTCTCTCTCTCTCTCTCTCTCTCTCTCTCTCTCTCTCTCTCTCTCTCTCTCTCTCTCTCTCTCTCTCTCTCTCTCTCTCTCTCTCTCTCTCTCTCTCTCTCTCTCTCTCTCTCTCTCTCTCTCTCTCTCTCTCTCTTTCTCCCTCTCTCCCTCCGTCACTCCCTCCCTCCTCGAACTCTCATTCTTTTGCCTTCCTCTCTTTCTCCCCTACCTCTCTCTTCTTTCCCTCTCTCTTCTCTTCTCTGTCTCTGTCTCTCTCTCCATCTCTCCCTCTCTCCCTCCCTCTATCTTTCTGTTTGTCTTCCTCCCTCTCTGTCACTCTGTCTCGCTCTCTCTCTTTCTTTCTCTCCCTCCCCCACCTCTCACTCTCTTGCCTTCCTCTCTCTTTCTCCCCTTTCTCTCTCTCACCCTCTCTCTCTCCTTTTCCTCTCTCTTTCTCTTCTCTTTTCTCTCCTCTCTTCTCTGTCTGTCTCTCTGTCTCTGTCTCTCCCTCCCTCTCTCTCTTTCTCTGTGTCTCTGTCTCTCTTTCACTGTCTTTCTGTGTGTATTCCTCCCTCTCTGTCACTGTCTCTCTGTCTCTCTCTCTGTCTCTGTCTCTGTCTCTCCCTCCCTCCCTCCCTCTGTTTCTGTCTCTGTCTCTCTTTGTATCTCTCTCCCTCCCTCCCTCTGTCTGTCTCTGTGTCTCTATCTCTCTCCCTGTCTCTTTCTCTGGGTCTCTGTGTGTGTATGTGTGTGTCTCTCTCTCCCTCCCTCCTGTCGCTCTCTCTGTGTCTCTGTCTGTGTGTCTCTCTCTGTCTCTGTCTCTTTCCCTCTCTCTCTGTATCCCTCCCTCCCTCTGTCTCTCCCTCCCTCTATTCCTTTCTCCCTTCCCCTCTCTCTGTATCTCTGTCTCTGTATCTCTCTGTCTCTCTGTCTGTCTGTCTGTCTCTGTCTCTGTCTCTCCCTCCCTCCCTCTGTTTCTGTCTCTGTCTCTCTCTGTATCTCTCTCCCTCCCTCCCTCTGTCTCTCTCTGTGTCTCTATCTCTCTCCCTGTCTCTTTCTCTGGGTCTCTGTGTGTGTATGTGTGTGTCTCTCCCTCCCTCCTGTCGCTCTCTCTGTGTCTCTGTCTGTGTGTCTCTCTCTGTCTCTGTCTCTTTCCCTCTCTCTCTGTATCCCTCCCTCCCTCTGTTCCTCTCTCCCTCCCCCTCTCTCTGTATCTCTGTCTCTGTATCTCTCTGTCTCTCTCTCTGTCTCTCTATCTGTGTCTGTCTGACTCTCTCTCTCCCTCCCTCCTTCTATCCCTCCCTCCCTCCCTCTGTCCCTCCCTTGCTCCCTCTCTCTGTCTGTCTCTTTCTCTTTCTCTCTGTCTCTGTCTGTCTCTCTCCTTCCCTCCCTCTGTCTCTTTCTCTCCCTCTCTCTCTGTCTCTCTCTCTGTCTTTCTCTATGTCTCTCTCCCTCCTTCCCTCTGTCCTTCCCTCCCTCCCTCCCCCCCCTCTCTCTCTCTGTGTCTCTGTCTCTGTTTCTGTCTCTCTCTCTTTCTGTCTCTCTCTCTCCCTCTGTCCCTCTGTCCCCCCCACTCTGTCTCTCTGTCTCTGTCCCTCCCTTTCTGTCTCTGCCTCTCTGTCTCTGTTTCTCTCTCTGTCTCTCTGCCTCTCTGTCTCTGTTTCTGTCTCTCTCTGTTTCTGTCTCTGTCTCTCTCTCTCTGTCTCTCTTTGTCTCTCTGTTTCTCTCTGTGTGTGTGTGTCTCTGTCTCTGTTTCTGTCTCTCTCTCTTTCTGTCTCTCTCTCTCCCTCTGTCCCTCTGTCCCTCCCTCTCTGTCTCTCTGTCTTTCTGTCTCTGTCTCTCTGTCTCTCTGTCTCTCTCTGTCTCTGCCTCTCTCTCTCTGTCTCTCTGTCTCTGCCTCTCTCTCTCTGTCTCTCTCTCTGTCTCTCTGTCTGTCTGTCTGTCTGTCTGTCTGTCTCTCTCTCTCTCTCTCTCTCTCTCTCTCTCTCTCTCTCTCTCTCTCTCTCTCTTTCTTTGCCTCCCTGCCTCTCTCCCTCTCCCTCCCCACTCAAGTAAAGGTTTTAATCCTGCCTGATAAAAGAGATGGCTTAGTGAGTTTCTCTATTTTTAACTGAGGGGCTGAATGACATCCGAATACAAAGAATAAAAGAGTTTGAAGCTCAACTTTTAGAGGCAAAGCTGTTGCTGGTAATCCTAGTAATGACTGGAGCGAGCCAATGAGAGAGTTTGAGAAATATGAGCTGCCTTAAATGGGTTTTGTGGCTGAGATCATGACAGAGTTCCCTGGTTGTTTAATGGCAGTGCTTCCATTGTGTGCTTTGACATCTGGGTATTTTCCAGGTATGCTTTCTTCCAGCGTGCACTAATGAAATTGAGGTCAGCATGGGCTAGCAGAGAAAGCCCTGGACTCTCGCTGAGCTGCGTGACCTTGGACAAATCCTTTCTCTGTCTGGGCCTCGGTTCCACCATCTCCCGTCCCAGCTAGTGAGAAGAGGTCCCTTCTGACTCTGAATGCTCTGTGCCAATGAAATGGAGATTTGTAGAGCGGCCATAAGGCTTCCCTATTGTTCCTGCCTCTATCTTGGTAAGCTGACTGCAAGCATGCGTTGACCAGCTGCAATTAATTTGGTATCACATAGCTTCAAAGGCTATTTTAGTGAAAAATGAGATGATTGGCCTGATGACAAATGGCCCACCTTCCCTTTGCTAGCCTCAGAGTGCTGTAGAATGGGGAGCCCCAATACTCCGGTGGCTCCGTGCCCTAGTCTGGTGGGCACAGCCCAACTCTGCCTACCCATCCTATGAGGCTCTTGCCAGCATCCTCCCTCGATTCACCCCGGGGGGGGGGGACTACCCAGTGTGCCGAGGACCTTGGCGCAATTCTCTTGACATTGCCACCAGTTATGAATGATAAAAGATGAGCGGTTTTTCTTCATAGTCATTCGCCAAGTAAAAAGCGCTGACATTTCTGTAGCGGACTAAGGTTTGCAAAGCACTCTTCTCTTTTGAGAACCCCATGACAGTCCTCAGAGCTAGGTCCCGTCCGTATCACGCTTGGTTCACAAGAGAAAGGAAGTGGCATTCGAAGAGGGCGTGTGACTCCTCCTGGGCCCTCCAGCTGGCAGGGGCCAGAGGTAAGACCTGAATCTGTGGGCCCGGCCCGCAAACCCAACGCTGTCCAGTAGTCAATGCTGCCTCTCCATCGTTAATTCGCACGTTCCCCACTCCGTGCCCACGTGCTCAAGAACACAGAAAAATCCCTCCTCTGCCTGTTGCCTTTGGAAGGGCAACATGGTTCCTCTCTGGAAGACTGCAATGATGTGCCTGTTATCTGTTAATGACAGCTTCTGAGGCACATGTCCGTAAGCAAGTGCATACATTAGGCCTTTTCAAGTAGATGTCTCTTTCCCTCGTCTTCTTGCTTCTCTGACCTCTGCGACTAAATTGCAGGATATTTTTTATTCAGTGGTTAGCAGGCAGGGAGAATTGTGGGTGTGCAGCGCTGCAGCTAGCAATTTCAGCACCTGAGGCCAGGAGCACGAAATGGTGCCTTGGGCAGACAAGTAGCACAAAAAGACTCCCTCCAGGCTTCTGTGAGGGCAGAAGGCCGCAACCTGGCCACCTGGCCTACTACCCGGACAAGGAGAGACTCTGGGATTCTGTGAGGCCACCACCCAGGGAGTGGGCAGAACCCAACATAAATCTCCATTTCCTCTAAATTTGGGTGCTCCAGGACCATGCCCCAATTACTCTGCTCTCATTCCGACTCCCTTGGTATGACGTTTATAGATCCGATCTGGGTCAGTGAGGTGGCATAGTGAGGAAGAGTGCTAGATCTAGACTCGGGAAGGCCTGAGTTCAGATCTTTCCTCAGATACTTGTAGACCGTACAACCCTGAGAAAGTGAGCAAGTCGCATCACCCCCCTCTCAGCCTCAGTTTCTCAATCTGTAAAATGGGCATAATAATAGTTCCTACCTCACAGGGACAGGGCCTTGCAAATCTTTTAGCATTATATAAATGTCAGCTATTATTATGATTATTATCTGGTCACCTCGAAGCAGGTAAGCCCTCTCTGTGGCATGGTGGCTAGGGCACTGGACTTTGCAGTCAGAAGACTTGGGTTCAGACCTTACTTCTTTTTTTTAACCCTTACCTTCCATCTTGGAATCAATACTATGTATTAGTTCCAAGGCAGAAGAGTGGTAAGGGCTAGGCAATGGGGGTGAAGTGACTTGCCCAGGGTCACCCAGCTGGGAAGTGTCTGAGGCCAGATTGGAACCTAGGACTTCCCATCTCTAGGTTTGGCTCTCTAACCAGCTGCCCCTTCTACCAGCAATTCTTTTTTTTAAACCCTTACCTTCCATCTTAGAATCAATATTGTGTATCGGTTCTAAGGCAGAAGAGTAGTAAGGGCTAAGCAATGAAGTTAAGTGACTTGCCCAGTATCACCCAGCTGGGAAGTGTCTGAGGCCAAATTTGAACCCAGGACCTCCTGTCTCTAGGCCTGGCTCTCAATCCACTGAGCCACCCAGTTGCCCCCTCAGACCTTACTTCTGTCACTTCCTAGCTGGGTGACTCAGAGCAAGTCCTTCCTCACCCTGCCTCAGTTTCCCCATGTGTCAAAGGCGGGAGTTGGACCACACAGCCCTTGGTCTTTTCCTGCTCCAGGGCTAGGGTCCTAGGAGCCAAAGCTTCTCCTTTCCAATGACATCTTTCTTGTGAGTTGGTTAGTGCTTTTTGCTGTGACCTGCCTGAGAGATGAACATCATGTAACCAGCACCACAGGAGAACACTTTGCTTCCTCTCTGGAAGATTGAAGATCCAAATTAGTATCTCCTTGGCATTGTGTCTGCTAGTATGGAAGGCCTTCCCTCCTCATCTCAAGTTGGCCCAGAGGATTCGCAGCAAGCAGCTCAGCTAGCTGCATTAGGGGTTTGCATGAGCACTGCCCTTTGGGATGAAGGAATTTTGTGACAACAACAATATCCTCACCAGCAGACTGGAACAAGCATTTCCTTCAGAGCTGAAATTCTAGCTATCCCTCCGGCTGGTCTTGCGGTCTCTTTTTGCTTTTTCTTAGCTCTGCCAGAGAGAAATATTTGCTTAATATGTCCCTGGGCCTGGAGGAACTCACTTGCTCTCTCAGAACGGGGCCTTGCAGGCGGGCCAGAACCCTGCAAAATGGAAACAGGAGAGGCCATGAGCCCCAGCAAGACTAGATGAGGCATCAGAAAATCTGAAGTCAAGGCCCATTTCTGACAGGAACCAGCTCAGGAACTTGGGCAAGTCCCCTTAACTTGAAGCACCTGTTTCCTTCTGCCTTCGTAGCCCCTAGTGCCTGGTACATCGTAGGCACTTCATAAACGTTTGATGATTGGCTCATCTCTAAATGAAGAAATGAGCTAGATGACCTCCCAGGATTATTTCACCCCTAACTCGTGGGATCCTTTTGAGACTATGGCTATACCCAGAATAAAATAGAAAGCAGAAGCAATTTTTCTGATGTTAGCCCTGCACATTTTTTCTTTCTTTGCTACACTCTTTGGCTCGAGTCTGTCTAACTTTGACTTATTCTAATGAGCATTTTTAAGGGTGCAAGTGAATTTAGAGAACTAGAGAACTACTTCAAAGTCAGGAAGTCCTGGACTGCAGATGTGTCTCTTGCATATCCAACTTAATGACTTTGGAAAAGTCACTGGCCAGAGTCTTCCATTTCCCTGGCAACTCTCCAAGACTGAGTTACAAAAGAGGTGGCAATGATTGTGAGTGAAGAGAGTTTCCACACTAGAACTTCCCTAAAGGACAAAATTACAGGTCTGGACCACCCACCCCCCAAAAAAGTCCTTTAGGCACTGATGATTAAAAAAAGACAAACTTAAAATAGACCTTTCCCTCAAGGAGCTTACATTCAATCAGATCTATTCCTACTTTACATTGTGCGAGGTCTATCCCTCCCTGGTTTTGACTTTTTCCTATAATTTTTACTATAATTTTCTTGTCATTTTTCTTATACTTTTCATCACTTTACTTGATTCCCCATAAATCATAACCTTGTACAACCACATCTTCTATAAAGATCTCGGACTTCACAGAAACAAATGAGTAGAAATATAGCCCAAAGAAGCATTTTTTCACATTTTGAAGGAAAAGCCTCATTTTTTGAGGACATCTCAATGTTTCTCTCCCTCGTTCCACTTTCGTTAAAGAAACCAGGGTCCTTAGATCACCAGTGAAACTTATAGACCCTTGATCAACTTCTTGGAGCCTCAGACATCCCAGGATTCATTTCAGTGAGCAAAGCTCTCAGTCCACAGGAAATCCTCAGCTTTCTCCAGGTCAGTAGCTTTAGCTATGGTTTTCCCAAGCTTGTGTATAGCTGGCCCAACAGTTCAAATGGATTTTTAATAAGAAACAGAAACATAACAATAAAACCCGGAGATGATTTTGTCATTTTTACCTGACATGGTCTTTTGCAAGAAAAGAGGGAAGGCAGGGTGGGGTGGGGGAAATACATTTCCTAAATTTCTCTGCTTTTCCACCGGTTTCTTTGGGACTTATTAGGGGCATTAGTGAATACAGAGAAAATCCAACAATACATTGCTGGCTTCCTTTCATCTTGTTCTGAAAGGGTACAGGTGGGGGGGAGGGAAATGTAGGGTATATTTGTATAATATAGTGAAGTATAAAAAAATGAAGCTCTTGGGATTGTAGCTTGTCACCTTCTTCACGGTCAACTGTACAAAGTCTATAAATTTTGATTTATAGCAAAATGTCTTTTTGAATTGGGTCTACCCAAGTTGCTCTGGACAGTTATTATCTGTGTGACCTTGGGCAAGTCTGTTCCCCTCTCTGGACCTCAGTTTCCCCATCTGTGAAATGATAAAGTTTGACTAAATGCCCGTCAAGTTCTAAATCTATGTAATGCTAAGGTAAAATAATAATAATGCATATTTGAAATTATAATCATAATCATAAGAATGTACATTTGGGCAACTGAAGTTTGCGAAGTCCATTCATGATCTCATTTGATCTTCTCAGTCTCCCTGTGTATCCTTCTGTATCTTACAAAGGAAACATATGAGGCTTGGAGAGATCAAATGACTTGTCCAGGGTCATCGCCAAGAAGTGTCATTCTGGCACTCAGCTCCATCCCATTGACAACATAATTTCACACAACAATTATGCGTGGTTAATACTGAAAGTACTCTTATTCCCATTTCACTGCTGAAGAAACTGAGGCTTACAGAGTTGGAAGTCCCTTGTTCAGTAAGTGATGAAGCTGGGGTCTTCTGACTCTAGGCCTCATGTTCTTTTCCCAATCCCACACCGACATCATTAGTTTAGATGAGATATGGGCAATTATCCACCCACTGATTCCCCCAACCCAAGCCTATAGCCGAAGGAAATAGATATTGTAATATTTTTTAGCCTGTCTACCGTGGTCAGACTCACAAGAAAACGGCCTAACTTGATTTTGCTATGTAAACACAGCCTGACTTAACCAGGTTTTTGAAAAATTTAAACAACCCTATTTTGCTTACACCCACAGAATGGTTTAAAAGACAATTTGGGGGGGGACGGTTAAATATATCTTTGCTGATGCATTTGTTAGGAGCTTTTCTTTTCTGTTTCTTTGTTTCTCAAGAATAGAATTGGTCATTAGGGTTTTACAGAGCATTCTGGAGCTCCATTTCTTCAAGAATATCTTATCTGTACTATATCTCTAAATTTAAGGTGATGAAGTAACAATTGCTATAGAAACCCAGCCAGGGGACTGTGAGCTAGATTTCTTGTGCTTAATTTTTTCCCTTCCTGCCTCTTTCTGTCCATGTTTGCTGCGTTCCTTCACTCAATCCCCACCGAGTGTGGACTTGAGACCTTGGATCATCCTTTCAACCTTCTTAAGCTTCGCCATATCCTTCCCGAGCCCTGAATGATCACAGCACTCCAAATATGGCCTGTCCAATTAGACTTCTCAAAAACACGTCAATCTGTCATTTTGATATCAAAAGGGGAAAACTTTTGCCTAATGACTAATAATTTTAAAAATAGCTCACAGAAAATTGTGAGGGAAAATAACGCAACAGATATTTAGTGAATATCTGCTCTGTGCCCCATATTGTGTTAAAGGCTATGAGAATGAGAAAAACAAAACAAAACATGGTCTTTCTTCCTCTAAATCGATAATGTCATCATCATCATCATCATAACTAATAATATCGAACATGCCTGCACTGTGCTAAGGTTCAATTAGTTCCTCATAGGATCTTCACAATAACCGTGGGAGGTAGGGGCTTAACTTACAGTTGAAAAAACTGAGGCAGACAGATTTAAGTAACTTGCCCAGGATCACACAGCTAGTAAGTGTATGAGACTGGATTTGAACTCAGTTCTTCCAGATTCCAGGCCCCACACTTTATCCACCCTGTGAATCAATTAGAGAATAATTAATAAAATCAAGTTTTGAAATGTAGGAACAGACAGTGTGATGGTTAGGATTGAGAAAGCACCACTTACTAGAGTAAATTAGCAAAGCTTTGTAGAGGAAGGAGTTGAGATAAGTCTTGAAAAACATAGGAATTAGAAAGCCTAAGACACCAAGAAAAGGTATATACCAGTGATGGCAAACCTTTTAGAGACCATGTGCCATGCTCTTCCCCCAGAGACTGAGTGCCCGTGACCCACCCCACCCCCTCATCCCACACAGGGGTGGGAGGAAGCTCTCCCATTGGGCTGCTGGGTAGAGGGGTAGGTGAAGTGAGGAATGTCCTCTGCAAGCATAGAGAAGGGGAGGGGAGTGGCCTGAGCACCCTGTTCTTCTGCTCTGCCTCCTGTGTGCCACCCACTTTACCTCCTATGCGCTCTTATTGGCTGCTGGGCAGAGGGGCAGAAGATGTGAAAAATGTCATCAGGCATGGTGGAAAGTGGGAGGGGAGCAGCTTTGCCAGAGTCCCTCTGCCTTTCTAGTAATGAACTGGGGGAGGGTGGTACACATGCCCACAGAGAGTGCTCTACGTACCATCTTTGGCACCTGTGCCATAGGTTCACCATCACTGGTATATACCAAATTGGGGAAATAGCCAAATCAAAAAATAGGAATAGCTTTGATTTTCACCAGAATTTGAATTGATGCTAATGACTTTGGATAACTGACCTGCCTCCCACCTCGTAGGCTGCTGGTACAGAATGAGGCATACATTGTTAGAACCAATGTGTTCAATTCAGTAGGCATTTGTTTAACTCCTACTTTATGCCAATAACTATGCTTGGCATTCAGGACACAAAGTCAAAAATGACATAATTCCTACCCTCAAAGACCTTACATTTTCCTGGGGGGTGGGGTAGCAAGCACATGGACAACAATGTACAAAGTATAGTCAGAGTGATCTCAGACAAGCCAGTAACAACTGGAGGAAATCATGGAAAGCCTTCTGTAGGAAGTGGCCCTTGAACTAAGTCCTTTTTTACCTTGAACTTAGGATCTCAGAGGCCAAGAGAAAGGAGAAGAAGATTTCAAGCATGGGAGATGGCTTATGCAAAGACATAGGGCTAAAAATGGAGCATTCAGTTAAGAGAATAGCAAGTAGGTCAATTTGGAGAATATAGAGTATGTGAAGGTGAGGAATGTGTAAATCATTCAGTCTAGAAATAAAAGCTGGAGCCACATTGCAAAGGGCTTTAAATGCCAAACTAGATTAGGGCGTGGGGATTTTATCTTGGCAGTCAGATGAAGCAACTGAAGCTTCTTGAGAAGATTGACACGATCAGCTTTGTGCTTTGGAAATAATAATAATAGCTAGCATTCATAAAGTGCCTACTATGTGCCCAGCCCTGTGTTTAACACTTTACAAATAATATCATATTTGATCCTCACAAAACCCCTAGAAGGTAGGTGCTGTTATGATTCCCATTTTGTGGCTGTGGAAACCAAAGCAGAGGTTAAGTGACTTGCCCAGAATTCCACAGCTAGTAAGTGTCTGAAACTAGATTGAACTCGGGTCTTTCTGACTATGGGCTCAGCTCTCCGTCTACATGAGATCAGAGAAAGAGTTGATTCAGGGACACCATTTAGAAGGCATTACAATAGTCTAGGTGAGACCTGATGAGGGCAGGAGCTAGAGGAATCTCCATGTGAAGGGAGAGGAGATGGAGATATGTGAGATGTTGTGGAGGTAGAAATGACTTGGCAACTGATTTTATATCGGGCCTGGGACATGCAGAGTGTGTTTCACTCAGTTGTGTGTTATTAGGGAGCTCAGTTCTGTTGGTGAGGGTTGCCATTGGGAAATGCTGGCAGTGCTTTGAGACAAACGCTTACGTACGTCGATTTCTACTTTATGTCCATGTATAGTTCCATGTTGACGTGCATATAAAACCCTCCTTGAGAGACGTGTGGGAGAAAGTGACAAGAATGGCCTGAGTGTGGAGCATGCATTTGGGAAATAGCTTGACCCTGCTTTGCCAATCCAACCTTATGAAAGGACTTGAATACCAGGAGGAAGAATTTGGACTTGATCCAGTGAGAAATAGTGGGCCATTGTTAAGTTATTAAGCAGGGGAGTGACATGATAAAGCAATGTTTTAGGAAGACTGATCTGCTGGGCGCTATGCAAAATGGATTGGTGGGGAGAGACCCCAGAGGAAGGGAGCCTCGTGAAGGCCTCTTGCAGTCCGTTTTGGGGGTGAGGGAAGAGGGCATGGACCGAGGAGGGGTCTAGTGACTGGCAGTGGAATGGAGAAAGGAAGATGAGTCGCCTCTGTGCTGATGTTTTGAGTTCGGTATGAGCCCTGACTGCTGGGTCGCCAACTGCTAGTGCAGTGCCATCGAAGGGAGAAGCATATTTTTAGTGTCACATCCATCTTTTTTACCATCAGCAGTAGAGTCACATTCAGTCTTCAAGGAGAAAACAGGTGCTGAGTAGGGGGACTTTTCAGGAAAATCGAATGGTGAAAACCTTCCAGTGACTTGACTGTTAGAGAGAGTGGAGGGTATAGTGTGAGCAAAGGTTGCCCCCATCTTCAAACCCAGGTCAGAAGGCTCGTGCTTCAAGTCAGTCAACCCTTCGATCCTTCTGGCCTGGATGTAACGGCCCATTCAAGAGAAATTCTACTGCCAAGAGTTGAAGCTGCTTCTAAAATGTAACTCTAACATGATTTGGAGAGAGATGAGAAATAGAATATAGACTGAATATTTCAAACAGTGTCATCTGGCCCCTGGGACCCAGACCAGGAAGGGGGTAAAGGCCTTTTAGAAGTGCTCCGTTTTGTCTACAAAGATTCACTTCCAGCCTTGTGATTGGTTTCCGGAGCTCCTCCTTTGTTTGTTTGTTTGTTTGTTTGTTTTTTGGTTTTTTTTTTATCTTGCTGTCTTGATAGTCAGAAGTACAATCTCATAATAACAATATCATTTCTGTTCTGCTTCAATGATTCAATTCAACTCTTTGCATTCGTCAGGCCCTGGGAGTACAAAGACAAAAGGGGAAAGTCCCTGCCCTCAAGGATTTCCATCCTCCTGGGAGGATGGTCTCCTATTGGGAGGGTAGGTAGTTTCTTAAAAAAATTAATATTTATTGATATCATTTGTTATTTCATTGCCTCTGTTTCCCCCTATAGCCTTCCCCTCTCACTCCCTGAAACTCTGATCTTATAACAAAGAATTTTTAAAAGAAGAGAGAGGGGGAAAAACCTTCAAAATCAATCAATACATTGAAAATCTGATGTTACATGCAATATCTTACTCCCATCCTCCCTGCTCCCTCATCCCCACAAAGGATCGATGAGAAGTGTCTTATATCTCTTCTTTGGGGCCAAGTAGAGCATGTGTTTTGCGTTGTTTTTCCAGTAATGGGGAGAGATTTTTCTGATTTTCTATCTGTCTACATACCTTCATCCCTTGATTACTTTTGGCCTACATTTGCGAGGTAGGGGGAAGGTCTGCGGTCATGGAACAGAACAAAGCTAACTGACTCCTTCTGGCATCAGGTCTGTGGCCTTAGCCTCAAAGCACCATTCTCTCTTTGTTTTCCTGTGCTCAGAGGGATCCAGGAGCTCATCAGTGTGGGTGAGGATTCCATCTAATAATGTGGTTTGACACCACACGCTACAGTGGAAAGCAGTTTTCTATCATTTGAGGACAGGTTGGAATCTTATCTCTGCCAGCCATTTTATTCCCTGTGTGTTCGTAGGCAGATCATTTGACTTGCCCTCAATTTCCTTGTCTGTAAAATGGGAGCATTGCCACATGACCTGGAAAGCCCTTTCCACTTTGAAATCTCTAATTTCCATGACCTTATGATCCATCCAAACCTGCTATCCTTTGCAAATTGTGCCCCCATTCTCCCGTCAGTTTATCAAGAGGAATCCTTTCTTCCTGTGGGGTTAGGGACTTTCTGTGTGTTCTGTTGTGATCGTGATGTTAGCCATCAGAAATTAGTAAGCTTTCCCCAAAATTCCTATCTACTTTAGAAAAGCAAGTCATGGTGTCACGATTTGAGCCTGAGTCTTCAGACTCCAAGTCCAATGCTCACTCTACTCTTCTGTGGTGTTTCTGGGAGGGGGAGTGGTATGGGTGGGCATTGGCATTGGAAGGGGACATTCTTGCTTTTGGTTTGGTTTTGCTCCTTTCTTCAATTCACCTCTCTTTTAGTTGTCTACCATTTGAGATGCAATGGTTTAGTTTAAAGAGAGAAAGCATGCCTTGTAAACAACAACCACCACCACCTAAGGTCAGGATATTCCTGCTTGGGTAGAGGTACACAGCATGGACATACATCTAAACAATGGGCGGCTGGTATGGGGAGTCGAAAGGTAATTTTGCAATGAGAGAAGAGCAGTCAGAGCAGGTACAAATAATGGCTTTGTCTGGGGTGGGCTGGGATCTAAGGGAATGAAATCATGGGCTGGAAACCAGAAAAGCTTTCCATTTGCTTCTGAGTAGCTCTAGCCATGAGAATGAAGAACTGGGTGCCCGAAGCCACTGTTTTCCAAGGGGTTTCCCATTTCCTTGAGCATTCAGACATGCTGGAGGCAGAAGGAATAGTGTAGTATTTTCTTTATTTTAAAGGTGGAGGAGTCAGTGCCCTGAGAAGTACAAGTACTTGGGGAAGGTCATACTCTCCTAGCTCTGGGCTGGGTTGGCCATTAGGAAATTCACAAGAAATGGATTTTGCTTCTCATTTGTATTCCACTGCTTTGTTGCAATGACAAAAATTGAGGAAGCATTCAGAGGATTTCCCAGATCTGGCATCCAAATAAGCTTTCACAGTTAGTCATAGCTGCTGGCCTGGAATGGCGAAAGGTCAGCCCATGATTCTCCTGGGGAAGCAAAATTTCAGCCAAAGCCTTTCCATTACAGATTTGTGAAGCCATTATGGTAGCATTGATCTAAGTTCACTCTGATACTGGAGCTCGCAGGGACTTTAGAGGTCATCCTGTCCAGACCCTCCATTTTGCAGAGAAGGAAACAGAGACCCAGAGAGGGAATGTGACTTGCCCAAAGACAAATGGGTAAAACGATAGGATTTAAATATAAAAGAGACCTTAGAAATTCATGGAATCCCCTCCTTTTACATATCATGAAACTGAGGCTTGGAGAAGTAAAGCAAGTTGCTTAGGGTTCAATTGGTAGCAAGTAATGGATTTACAGACTGAGTTTTCCAATGCAATTTAAATTCAAAGATTCTAATCCAAGCCCTCCAATGGCACATTGGGCATCTTTCCACTGCACTATTGGGAAACTCGGGAATCTTGAATGATTTTGTAGCTATTATTATTATCAATATAGTTAATGGAGAAGGAAATGGAAAACCATTCTAGTGCCTTTGCCAAGAAAAACTCATGGACAGCACTGACACGCTACGGTCCATGGAGTCACAAAGAGTTGGATACAACTGAACAAGCAACAAGCTCTT
Organism: Monodelphis domestica; assembly: GCF_027887165.1. Lineage (NCBI taxonomy): Eukaryota > Metazoa > Chordata > Mammalia > Didelphimorphia > Didelphidae > Monodelphis > Monodelphis domestica. The sequence continues at coordinate 39,146,103 of NC_077235.1, read as the reverse complement.
ATTTACCACAGCATACAAGCTACCGTATACTTTTCTTATCAAGTTCGGGTTTGCCCTCATTATTGAGAACATAAGCACTCGGCAAATAGCACCATGATGCTTTAGTCATTGACAGTGCCCCAAATAGCACTGACCAGTGTGGACTGAACGCAGAGGAAAGGCATGATTGGAGAAACCACTGGCTAGAATACGAGGCATCCCCAGATCGCAACTGCCACTGCTCTTCCCCTTCTCCATCAGCAGAAGGGTGAACTTCAGCACTGAATGCCAAGTCAGATTTTCAGAACTGGAAATTCAGAAATGGATGTCGGGATCTACAGATAGCAGATAGCTGAATTAGGCAAATTCCTTTAATTTTGCTTGCTTGCTTCCTGGCTTGACTCACTAATTGGCCACTGGATTTCATTCATAATGTCTGTGGGAAGTGAAAGTCCCACTCACGCACATTGGGATAATAATCATTGGAATCCACTTTAAGTGTATAGAAATATGTTCATGGGGCCTTCTCGCTTAATCCTAAAAGATACAAAATGTATCAGGAATAATGAAAAATGGATTTTGATCATCACTGAAAATCAGAGAGTGACCAGTGCTGCCATCATCCAACAATGCTAATGAAACCTTGAGCTGGATTCAGTGCTTGGCACCCCCCTCCAACCAGATTAATGCTTCTTATGTTGTCAATGGATGTTTGTTCTTTAAGTAGCAGTGACGTCAACTCTGGCCTTGTCTTAATTCTCTTAATAAATAAGTCTGCCATTGGAATCTTGCTAACGTGAATGCGAATTCTGTTTTGCAGTTGCTCACAGAAACGCTGAGAACTTTGACAATGATTTTTTTCTTGTCCCGGGGCACCACCTTCCCTGAATGACATTTGTCATGTCATCAGATTACCAGAAATTAAAGGAAAGTAGGCCCACATTATAGAGAGAGCAGATCCTCATTTGGTTTTCACACCACCACGCATTTAGAGCATCCAGTTCATCCTTTTTATTTTCCTGAGGAAACTGAGGTCCAGAGATAGGAGTTAACTTTTGATAAAGTCATATTGCTCTCACATTTTTATCTCAAGAGGAGAAAGGCTATCTCTCTGGCTACCGTCTTGGACTAAAGAACTGATTAATTTTCCTCCAGCTGGTGAAAACTGGCATATTTAGGGTGAGGGTGAGGATAAGGGGAGGGCGTGCTCAAAAGTCAGATCAGGAGTTCAAAATACAAGTTGTAACATTGAACTCAGGGGAAAAGAGAAAGGATTGTTCATTCCTCCTTGTTATTATGCTATAAAACCCTTCTTTACAACATTTCCATTCATAACATTTTCCTGAGTATGACTTTTGTCTTGGAAAGGTTGGGGCTAATGCCCACACATTCCTCCTTAAAATATGGCCCATTTATTACATTTTCTTTTTCCCAGGCCTTTAGGGTGCTTAAGGGAGTTCATTATGCTACAGAGAAAAAGAGAGACTCCCAAATAGAAAGGGAATTTGCTCGGAATGCTACAGAAATTCCTTCCTAGCAGGGAAGAACATTTAGCTAATTCACAAATTCACGTTCTGTTTTTGTGTCTATTGTAGGGTATGGCCATTTTAATTCAGTTAGGAATCTGCACCTTGATTATAGGTGTCAGAATAGAAAATGTTTACTGAGCCCGTATCCCTGCTGTGAAATTACAGAATGCATGGACTTGAAACATCTCTGAAATTCAAAAACATCATTATTTCTTCCCATGGGATGATGACATGTGGCTGCTCTCATTTTTTTATTTACTTTTTAAAAATAAATCTCTATGGTGTCTTCTGTTTCTTACATGGTCATAGTTACCCCCAAGTATCCCCCTCCCCTGTCCCCTCCAGGAGAGCCATCCCATATAACCCATAGTACGTTTTAGACTGGGAAAAAGTCAGCACTATTGATACGTTGAAAAAGTGAAATGTGAAAACGTACGCAATGTGTACCACCTGGGGACCTCTTCATTCCAGGCCTGCTTGAGCTTTACGATTTCATTACATTCTCCTTTGATGTTTTACTATGTGATTGGTATTGTTTTCATGGCTCTTCTCGCTTCACTCTGCATCAGTTCATGCGGATCTTTTCATGCTTCTCCATATTCATCAGACAAATCATTCCTTCCAGCACGGTTATATTCTATAATATTAATGTACCAGAATAATTTGTTTAGCCATTCTTCCATTGAAAGGCATTCCTACTTTGTTTCAGATCTTTCAACTATCACAAAAATTGTTGCTGCACATATTTTAGAGTATAGGAAGATTTTCTTCTAATTGATGGCTTCCTTGGAGTATAACCCTAGTGATGGAATCTCTGGTTCAAAGAGTATGGGCATTTTCCTTCCTTTATTTGCATCATTCTCAATTGTTTTCCAAAATGATTGTAATATTCCAGAGCTCTGCCAATAATATTTTGTTGCACTTATGATTCCCAAACACCTCCAACAGTGACTATTTACATAGTTTGCCGTTTTCATTAATTTGTAGGGAATGCGGGATCAGAGTTAGTTTGATTTGCATTTCTCCTATTAATAATGATTTGGAGCTTTCTTTCATGTGATCGTGAATACTTTGAAATTCTTTTCAGAACTGTTTGCTCATATTTTTTGTTTATTAATTGTTTATATATCTTGGATCCCAGATCCTTATCAGAGAACTTTTATATGAAGGTGTTTTTGCCATTCAACCACTCCCCTTCTCATCTTAGGTGTGTTAATTTTGTCTGTGCGGACACTTTTCAGGTTCTAGTAATCAGCATTTTCTATTTTCTTTTTTTAATTGTCTTTGTCTAGTGTTTGGTAAGAATAAATCTCTTAGGGCAACCAGGTGGCTCAGTGGACTGAGAACCAGGCCTGGAGAAGGGAGGTCCTGGATTCAGACTTGACCTCGGCCACTTCCACGCTGTGTGACCCTGGGCAGATCATTTAACCCCAATGGCCTAACTCTTAGAACTCTTCTGCCTTGGAACCACTACTACTTAGGTTCCCATTTCTGTTATTGCTTCTTCTGTTTTATTACTATTACATATTACATAGAAAAAACATTATTATATTTATCATATAGAAAAACGTCACAGCAAAGATACTTAATAGAGTAAATGCATCTGGTATCATGTACACCATTCACCTGTAATTTGACTGTACTTCTCTGTCTATTCTCTGGGACAACAATTGTTATTTTTTTCTATTTTCTATTCTCTGGAACTACTATTGGTTTTCCCAATAGATGGAGTTTAGTTTCCTTTAGTTGATCTTTTCACTAACATTGTTATAGTCATTACGTTTACTCTTCTTCTTGCTGTATTTTCCTTTGTATCAGTTCATAGAAATCTTACGTGTTTCTCGAAATTCTTCGACAGATGTATTTTTCTCAAATACTTTCTTGATCTGATTTCCCAGGATGGCATGCAAAAAAACCCGAACAAGCAGAAGCCCCCACTTGCTTTGATTTCACATGCTCGTTTTCCTTCCATCCTGTCGTAGGTTAGCAAGATGCTGATTATGTCCAAGTCAGAGGATAATTTACCCTCCTGACCTTCCATGAACTCCCATAAATCTCTTTACCACTGAGAGGCTGAGGTTTTTTATTCTTTGCTCAGCACAAAGCATGCTTGCTTTCAAAGCCACTCTGCAGAGCAGACAGAAGGGACACAGTGCAAACTGTGTGGGGGGCTGCTTGGGGGTGGGCTGGTGAGAGCTTTGCCCTTTCTAAGAATGTGGAAAGAAGGAATCTATAGGATACTTACTTTCCCCTCTTAAGGAGGATCTTCAATGGCCTGTATAATGTCAGAAATAAAGTTGCTGACATGACCCACTTTGCTTGAAGGAACTGTGAATGCTTTTCCCCGATGAAGAGAAGGCTTAGGGATATAAGTAGAGTTAGTAGGAAATAGGATCACGGTTTTGGTGCTAGATGTATGTCTAGGATGAGGCTCTGCATGGGGTGATCTCCAAAGACCTTTCCAGCTCAAAAATGTCTAGGGTGGGTGACAAGTGGACCTGAGCCTGATTAGCCGAAATGGAAACTAAGCAGGGTGATAAAGTAGGCTTATCTTATGGGAATTATAGTCTTTGCTGAACCCCAGACTTTCATCAAAAGGGGCTATAGTCCACCAGTCCCAAATCCAGCTGTCCGAGGGGAAGTGGTTTATACAAGTTTTATAAATGAGTCCAGGGAAAGCTCTCAGAGAGGCCCAGTGGGAGCAGTGCTGGATTTGGAGTCCGAAGACCTGGGCTGGGCAAGTCACTTCCCTTTCATAGGTCTCAATTTCTTCAGCCGTAAAATAAGATATTTGGACCCCCATGAGTCTTTGAGTGGCTTCAGGCTTTAATCTATGATCCTCTCCTATGCATGGCCAGGAAATAGACATTACAGTGAAATGCCCCCCCCCCATTTTAAGGGGGAAATCTCTTTTCCAAAAGCCCCAACGGCTGCTAAATTCCCAAGGTAAAGATTGGAACAAGTTTTGCAAATTCCCTTCCAGCATTCCGGTACCCGACTTAGACTTCTTCTACTTATTCCGTGAGGCAGTTTTGAGTCTCTTTTCCCACACTAGGATGTGCCCAGTTTCCCCAGCTCTCATGTCCCGTTCCCTCCCACCATTTTCCTCTGCATTCACTTGGTTGTACAAATTTGAGGCCTCTTATCAATTGGGCCATTCTTGCCTGCCATTGGCATCCCATTCAAACTACTCATGCTGTCACTAAGCAACTATCTTGAGTGACTGGGTGCTTTCTGTGTTTGCCATTGATGCAATGTGTCTTAGCCCCATTATCTGTTCCCTGTTCCCTCCTCCCCCTCGCCATCCTGTGGTGGTTGCTGCGTGTTTTCCTGTTGTTGTTGTTTGTGTTTTATTTTTAGTCTGAGGGGAGGGGGGGATGACTCTGAGAAAGGGGAGGAGAAAGGCCCTCCAGTTTTCTCCCCGTTGCTGAACGAGGCATTTAGCCGTGCCAGTTTTTACGTCTAAGAAATGTTTTGATGGTGCCAAATACTGGGAGAAGGAAGCTGCATGAGCAAGAGTTGCAAATAGAAAGCCTGGCCTTTCAAAGTTCAGATCAAGGCCACCTCCTACAAGAAGCCTCTCCTGATTGCTGCAGTTGTTAATATTTCTTCCTCTCAAACACCCCCCCCCCGCCATTAACTTGTATTTATTTTATATTGTTTCCCACAGTGAGCCAAAAGCTCCTTGAGAGAAGTCTTATCTTCGTCTAACCTGGATTTGGCACATAGTATATGTTGCATAAATGCTTGCTAGTACGGGAGGATCTATGTACCCTTAAGACAGCCAAGGTGCCAACCTTTCCCAGTTTCCTATCATAAGCAAGTTGCAGTGTTTCTTGGGATTGGCAACGCCTTGTATGTTTGTTTGTTCTTATGCTTTCTGTTCTCATTTTTCGACTTGATTAATGCCATGCAGAGTAGTTGGAGAGAAACATATTAGAAGGAGAGGCTGGGAAGTATACTTCTCAGGAACGTGACAGAGGGATGGCTTTTCTTATGGACAAGAACCCAGGCTGGAGGATACCAAAGTATGATTAAGATGGCAAGGGAGAGTCAATTTAGCTTTCTTTGCCTCTCTGCCTTAATGACAATCATCCCGGATGTAGAGGCAGAAAGTCATAGGTTCTATTCCAACTTGGATGCTTACTACCTTTGTGAATCTGGGGAAGCCATTTAATCGCTCTCTGACTCAGTTTCTCCACGGGAATATAAGACGGTTAGACTCATTGCTCTCTAAGATCCCAATCAGTTCTAAATCTATGATTCGATAATCCTTAGAAAGCAGAATTCCTGTATAAACTTTGGGTGTTGGAGTGATATACGAGAGGGATTTTATTCTGAAGGAAGGTTTTCTTGATTTGATGCCTATAGTAACAGCTATTGCACTGTCTTGTGCCCTCCCTGGGTTATTGCTGAGCACTTACAAAAAATCGTTTTTTATAAACAAGGCATTACCCCAAGCCCACATGGTTGATGATGATGTTTGAAGTCCTCCAGACAGAATATTTAGGCTGGGCCTGAACCATCATGGAGAAAATGAGAGGAAACACAGAATTATGCCATGCAATACTAATGAACTCTTATCTGCTCCAGCTTTCGTTAGCACTGTGAAAGATGCACTCTACTGTCTAATTTACCCTGGCAACCCGAGCATGAACACCTCATTCTTTTGCCAGGGAGCCGTGGGAAATGATGAAGGCAGTTCTATTTTTTCTAATGAGTTTATTATGATTATTATTTCCCCCTTGCTGGCCCCCACTGGACACACACCTCTGAGCATGAATGACCTCTGTTGATAGGGCAGATACCGTAGATGAAGTTGCTTTCTAAAATCAACAACGTGATGGGATTGATGAATGATACAGTGACAGGAGGTAATATGGAAAAGGTCGCTGAATTGGAAGCAGCGGATCCAGGTCCAGATCTCTGCTCTACCACTCATTACCTGAGTGACCTTGAAAAAATCCGCCTCTCTTGCCTATGTTTCCTCATCTATAAAAGGCAGAAGGTGAACTAGATAATTACTAAGGTCTTTTCCAGCCCTGAGACCAGGCTCCTATGTGGAAGCCCAGCTTATAATTCATAGCTTTGTGTCTAAAAAAATTTCCCTGATAAGGGTACATATTCATACTGAAAACTCTGGCGACTCAAAAGGAAATGGCCCACAGGTACAAAATGAAGTATAAACTCTCAGGCATGGCCACGTGGTCATTTGTTCAACCACTCTGCTCCTGGGTTCTAAGGGAGGGTTCTATTTGGTGTGGGGAGGGTAAAAGTGGAGATTACTGGTAGAGAGTTTGTGGAAGTTGTTGTAATATTTGAAAAAGAGCATCAGTAAAACATTTATATTGGAAAAAGAAGAGATTCATGAATGGTTCCATTTGTTTTGGCCTTAGTCCCCATGAAAAACTTGAGTGTGCTGATTTATTTCATTTCTTTGAGCATCATGGATCGAATAAGCATGCATTAAGCTCCTACTATGTGCCAGACACCTTACAAATATTAGCTCATTTGATACTCAAAACAAGCCAGAGAGATATACTTATTATTATCCCTATTTTGTGGTTGATGAAACTGAGGCAAACATATTTTAAGTGACTTGCTCAGGGTCACACAAATAGAAACTGTCAATAGGTAGATTTGAACTTGGGTTTTCTAGTCTCTGGGACCAGCATTCTTCCCACTGTACCAACTGACTGCCTTTGTGTTAGTTATTGAGACAATGTGGTATAGTGGCTAGAGTGATAACTAGACTTGAAGTTAGGAAGATCTAGGTTCAATTCTTATCACTGATGCTTATCAGCCAAGTGACCCTGGGTAAGTCACTTTGCCTCAGCATCCATTTCCTCATCTGTAAGCTCAGGAGATTCTTTCTTGGAGTAATCTACCTCCCAGGACTTTTGTGAGGCTCCAGGAAAGTCACTCAGGTAAAGCAGTTAGTATAGTAAAATGCTGTTGAAATGTTAGCTTTGATCTCTATCATTCTTATGATGATGATTATTATGGGAGGGAATATAAATGAGCCCCACCTACTTTGGGAATGGACTGTTGAAGATGCTTTCTCTCCCCACGGTTGTGTTTCTCTTTAAGTTTCGATGGAAAAGATATTCCAAATGGGCCTGGACAAAGCAGTCTAGAGGAATGAGTTGCCTTGGCCACAAGTTGAGCCATATTTCTATTTTTAACAACAAAAGACGGAGAACTGCCTCGCTCATCTGGCATGGGCTGAGGTTGGCCACTGACCCAGCTGACAGGGCCAGCCCAGATTCCCCACCAGGTAGCCAAGGGCATGCTGGTGAATCTGCACTAGGAATGATCAAGATTCTTTGGGCCTCTTTTCCGGCAACATTCATTATGGGAACTGATTTCAAAGTCACAAGAGATGGCGTGTCCCTTCCTCCAGGAAGGAGAGAGGGTTGAATGGGAAGGCTCAGTGGTTTGCTTGTTTTTTTTTCTTCCAAACACTGTGGCTTCTGTTAAGGGTGCAGGAAGACATGCAGAAGGCAATGCTGATCATCAGGAACAGGCTTCTAATGGGAAATGCCAAGTTTTAAACATCTTACCGAGCACAACACAAGAGCATTATTCAAATAGCATGGCATTGTAGAACATACATGGCTAAATATGTATGTGCATGTACAGATATGTAAATACACATATATGTGGGGGGGTGGACAGGTATATGTGTGTGTATTTCCAAATTAATTCTTTATAAAATGCCCTTTTAAAAGTCTCATGACAAGAAAGATGGACAATTCTGTGGCTTTCAAAGTATTTCACATGTATGATCTCATCTGAGCTTCACAACACCCCCATGAGGTTGGGACTATATGGGAGGAAGCTGAGCCTCTCTGAGGTGACGGAACTTGCCCACGGTCCTCCAGGAAGCGCTAACCACCTTCGTCTGTTGTACCATATTTCATCATGGGATTTTGGACTCACAGATTTGGACAAAAATGTGTTTTAAGCATTCGAAAGGCCTGGAAAAGTGTTGTCCAAATGGAGAGTTGTGTTTTCCTCAAGTATTATACATTCCCTTGGACTTTTTCCCTTCATATGCAAGATAAAGAGACAGTGGAGAAAGCACCATCCCTTCCTATACCAGTGCTCTGTCTGGACTTCTGAGTTAAAAAGGGTTCTCTGGTTGGGGATAACTAGGTGGCACAGTGGATAAAGTGCCAGATGGGGAGTTGGGAGGAACTGGGGTTCAAATCCAACAGCAGACACTTCCTAATTAAGTGACCCTGGACAAGTCACTTAACTTTGTCTGCATAGCCCTTGCCCTTCAGTCTTAGAATTGTTACTAAGACAGGAAGTAAGGACTAAAAAAGGTCTTGGGCCACTACTACAAAGTTGATATACCAAAAGCCTTCCCAGAATGATTACCCCCTTCTGATTATGGCTGGAAGAAACTTCCCACCTGCAACAACTCGACCTTTATGTGTATATATTTTTTTCCATTAAGGAAAGGATCAGCAAACTTCCAGAAGTGTCCTAGCATACAGGAAAAGTAGTGCTGAGAAAACCAAGAGAGCCTTAAGAGGCCTTCATTCCTAGCCTTGTGTGTTCTCTATGTGCGTCCTCCCACAAATATGTGTCCTCTGCATGGCCATTCTTCTCACTGATGGTGAGTGTATTTGTGGGGGAATATGTTCCAGTTTTATGGGGGAAATGGTTTCATGCCACTTTTCTGACAGTACCCTTTCTGAGCCTGGAGTAGTTTTGTCTGGGTGGCTTGCTTTGCAAGTTGGGGGCTTCCTAAGAAGTGGTTCTAAATTTGGGAGTCTCAATGGGCTCTAAAGATTGCCCTAGTGCCTTGTGCCCGGACTGTCTGTCACAAGCTGCTATTTGTATTGAGAAAAAAGAAAACAAGGTTTTCCCTCCTGTGTCCTTGTAATTACTAACAACTCAGGGCTACCACAGTCAGGACCTACTTGATAATTACCTTCTCCAGTTCTTGTTCTCCCTTGTCTTTGTCATTTCTTTGTTGGGGTAGAGGGATTTGGGGCCAACTCATTCTCTTCTGGTCTTCCCCTGATGTTTTGTTCTTTGAGTGTTCTTGGAAGATATTGAACCTGCTGCTGCCATGGTAAACAACACAGTCCTACTGGCTTGAGGAGCTCATTACGAATAGGGTCACAGCAGGCTCTAGAGCCGTGTTGGCAAACCTTTGGCAGCTAGAGCCTGCCAAAGGGGGCTTCTCCCTTCCCCTTCTCCATGTGTACCTAAGGATATTTCTCCTATCACCTGCCCTTCTGCTCAGCAGCCCAGTGGGGGCACTTCCTCCCTCCCCTGTCTGGGGTAACGGTAAGGGACTCACATACAGCATGAGGGTCATAGTTTGGGCACTTGGTCTCTAAAAGGTTCGCTATCACTGCTCTAGGGAGAAGACTACCTCTGGAACCTTGGAGAGCCATAGAGAAAACTTCAGGTCCTGGCTTATGTGTTTCAGAGGAATAATATTAATAATAATAACAATTAATAATAATTTTAATTTTTTCACATTGCTTTTGCTTGCCAACAACCCATCTCCTCCACAAACCCTCCATAAACTTGAAACAAAGTAGAGATAAGCAAAACAAACCATTATTTTGATTATATCTAATAGTATTGGCCTTAATTTGCACCCAAAGTTCACCACCTTTCTGCCAAGAGGAGGGAGGCAATCCACTGAAACCATAATGTAATTTTTGTTTACATCATTATGTTTCTTTTATTCTACATCCATGCTCCACAATTCCTTTCAGATTGGTTGGAATTTTTTACATTTATCACTTCTCATCTCATGGTGCTCTTCCCGCAATCAATGGACACCCACCTTGCTTACAAGTCCTTGCTACTATAGAAACATGGCTACAAAGGCTTTGGTATACACACCTTTCCCTCTGCCTTGGACTTTTGGGTCAGATGCGTAGTTGATAATGTTCCTTGCTGTACCACCTCTTGATGTCATCCTCAGGATGTCATACCAATCCTGGCATCATTCCAATCTTCCAGGGCCTTAGTCTTTCCTATTCAACTGTAGCCATTCACCAGGCTGCTCACCCCCTACACCTCTACTTTCACCTTCTCCAAGACTACAATTGCCCTTCCTTTCACCTTTTCCCCACTGTCATTTCTCCTGTACTTCCTCTCATTCTCATCCTGGTCCTAGATGCCTGGAACAATCCCTGTCCTTCCAGCGAGTCTAATACATGGAGAACTTTCCATCACATTGCCTGCAATAGCTGTTCCAGCCTTCCTGTCTCCCCTCTGTTCCTCCCATCCCCTCTCCTCTCTCACCAGACAAACACACACTGTGTTTATAGCACCAATTTTTTGTGGTGGCAAAAATATTGGACAGTAAGGGGGTGCCCATCAGTTGAAGAATGGCTGAATCAAGTATGGTATATGAGTGTCATGAAATACTAGTGGGCCAAAAGAAATTATAAGAGGAATGGTTTCAGAGAATCCCAGAAGGACTTGTGTGAGCAATGCAATGTTAAATGAGAACAAGGAGAACAATTATCACAACATTTTAAAGATAAACAACTTATTATTGAAGTCAATGCTGTTTGTTGTTGTTTTCAGGCATGTTTTCAGGCATGTGACCTCATTTGGGATTTTCTTGGCAAAGGTACTGGAGTGGTTTGCCATTTTCTTCTCCAGCTAATTTTACAGATGAGGAAACTGAGGCAAAGAGGGTGACGTGACTTGCCCTGCTAGTAAGTGTCTGAGGCAGGGTTCAAACCCAGGAAGATGAGTCTTCCTTATTCCAGGGCCAGTGCTCTGTCTACCACACTACCTATTGGCTCAATAACCAACCAGATGCAAGTATGTTACCTCTCTCCTAGCAGAGAAGATAGACCTAAGAGAGCCTTAAGAGGCCTTCATTCCTAGCCTTGTGTGTTCTCTATGTGTATCCTCCTACCAGAGAAGATAGAGCAAAGATGCAGAATGAATCCTGCATTTTTGGGCACAGCTAATGTAGGAATTGATTTTGTTTGACTGCATATTTGGCTGTAGATTTTCTTTTTCTTTTTTTCTAATAGAAGAAGGATATGGGAGGAAACGAAAATAAATAATTGCTAATTGAATTTTTTTAAAAAGAAGTGTTAGCAGAATTAGAAGGTACCAGCAACCTCCAACCTGGGTCTGCTGGTAGGAGAATAAAGAGTATAGAGGAGAGAAATACTGCCCCTCTTCCTTCAATTAAAAAAAATCATTTTGTGGTATTAAACACAACTTAGAGTAAGCTTTAGTATTTAGCACCATGGAGATTTCAAGCTGTTGGGCAACTTTAAAAACATCCATCTGACTGCTCTATTTTGCAGCCAATCAAATGGGGGACCCAGAGAGGAAAAGTGATTTGCTCAAGGTTACACAGCCACTCAGTGGCCATGTTGGGAATAGAACCCAGGCTCCCTCTCTTCCAGCCCAGTCATCTTTCCATTGCTCTTCTTTGGTTTTCTTCTTTAATAGCGTTCTTTTTCCTAGGATGTGCATATTTTATTTGGTGATTGAAATTAACTGAGCCTGTATTTCTTGGTATATTGCCTAAGAGAGCAACTCGGTAAATTCAAGCTGTTCCCAGTGCCTCGATGTCCCCTCCAGAGAAGCTCTGATACAATCTCTGCTGTCAAGGAATTTCAGTTTTGATGGAGGAGCTGGGCCCAAATCAAAAACTCATTCAGAAGCCCGACACAGATTAATAAAGATAGAAGTCCCTCCCCACTCCACTTACACACACACACACAGAGTGTTGGAAATACCATTACTTGTCCTCAGGTGACTACAGTAATACAGAGAGAGATATATATATATAGTCTTCTTGTAAGGTCATATGTGTGTAATTTTGCAAAAGTAGGGAACAGATTCTGTTGTCTCGGACAGCCAAATGAGACACTGATTGTGACCCATCTGGCAGGGCTTCTCTTTGACAATCACAGGAGCTCCTTGCCCAGAGGCAAAGACATTGGCCAAGCCGAAGTCTCCTACTACTGGGTAAATCCTCATTTCTACCATCGCCTCCCCCCCAACTGAGTTTTTTGCAATTTACCCCCAATTCTAGTGACAAATGATATTCTCTGGGACTGGTGATAACTTCAGCCAACTCACAGCCTGTCATTTCTTATTTATCAGACATAGCCTACAGTCAGAGCTGCTTTAAAAATGCAATGGGCAGCACAACTCTCCCCCCTCCTCTCATCTTCCCCCAAATCAACCATTTAATGCACTGGAACTTATGATCGTTCATCTTGATCTACTTATAAGGCCGCTGGCCAAGTCATTCTAGCAGGTAAACAATCACTCCTTCCCACTGTTTTGTGCTCAGGAAGACAAAGCCTTTTTTGGTTTGCTCCTTTATATTTAGAGGCCAGAGTGGTCCTTTTAAAGGAGCACTTTCCAGTCAGGATTAGAATTTCCATATCCCACTTTAAAAATAAATGAAACAAACTCAAAGTAAATGAAGCCACTCCCATTAGCTTAATGGCGGATCTCTATCCGACATAGTAAAGCGCCAATGGATCTACCTTGCCTTTTCTTCCCAATTCAATGCAACTTGGACTTTATTTTCCTTTATGATTTCTCCTTCATCCCTTCCCACCTCTCCCTCTGTAGCTCCCCCTCCCCAATGTCATCTTTCATGGAATTCAATGAGATGTTTTTGATCTGTGCTTCAGATTTTGTCTCTAGCAAGAGAACTTTGTTAATGGCCATTAACTTTGACATCTTGGAGATCATCTTCAACTTAGCAACTGCCAAGTAACAGATTTCCTTAAAAGCTCTAGATGGAAAATCGTGCTTGTTAGGCAAATGATTATTGCCAGGAAAAATATATATTATGTTATTATATCTTATATATTGTGTATATAGTTAAGGAATTTAAGTATATATTAATATACATTTAATATACTCCTGGTATAGAGAACATGATTTGATGAGGGAGACAGAAATGTAGATCTTGCTTCTCTCGCATGCCAGGGGATCTGGCATGTTGTCCATTTAGAAGGTCTCTCCAATAATGAAGACTGCTGCCCAATCACGTCTGCCCAATCTGTGTGATTCTGGTCCATATTTTCATGGAGGCGTGCCTACCCTGTTTTTGGGGGGGTCTTCCTTGTGCTCTCTTGACATTTCAAGGATCTCCAGGAACACATGAGCTGTCTTCTCATGACTTTGTGACCCTTCCCTCACTCTGACCATATAATCAACCCATTTTCCTTTTCACTCACCCTTTTCTCTCAAGATCTCCTTCACGCAGCTTGCAGCGCATGGGTTCTATAAAAGGGACAATAAGCAAAAAGGCAGCACAGACCAGAAGGGACTAAACTGTCACTTCCTGCTGTGGGAGGTTGCATTAACGTCTGTTGTACCCTAATGACTGGTGGATTTGATTTAATATGACTAAACCTATTTAGGTATAAGTAAGGTCAGCAGCCCTAGCTGTCTTTTGCGTCTCATTTCAAAACTATAAACATAAATTCAGAATTATCAAAATCCATAAATGGATTGCCAGTAAGAACATCAAGAAATCCAAATATAAATGTGGCCCAGGGGAGAAGAAAACGGAAATAAAAACCTCATTGAAAGCAATATATATTTCTGACACTAATCTGTTTTCTTTCACTTAATAGTGTGGAATTTATATCACCATTAACTGTTCAAATTATTTAGAACATTAGATGCCTTAAATACCCAAACTGGAAATGCATCTTCTTATGGGCAAAATAACTCTTTGGAAGCTGTTTTCATTAGCTAAGATATTCAAGTCTATGTGTTCTTTATTGCCTCTCATACTTTATTGACACCTTAAATGTTTATATCAATTGGGAATTGTCTGTATGAGAGGACAAAAGGGAGAGCAGCTTGTCTCTTCCTAGGCAGATTATGTCTGTTGCCTTAGATTCTAAGCAGCACCGGCAGATGCTGCCAGTAAGCCAAGCGATGATGTCTTGGGGCGCTGGTATCCCTAGGAGGGGCCAATAGTGACCCTAAATTACAATCAAGGGGGAAAGAACAAGAGCAAAGGAACAACTGGAAAGAATAAAACAAAGTAAACCTGGAGATCAAGGAAAGAGGGAGGAGAAAAAAAGAGTCACCAGGCCCTGCCTTGGGTACCACTCACTCAGGAACTGAGTCTTAATGGCTCCATTGCTAGAGGTTGTACAACCTGTGTTTCAAAAATGGAATTCTTAGGCCCCCTAGTGGGACTCCTGGACCCTTTAGTGGATGGACCAGGTTCAATCTTGAGGAACTTTTCTTAAATATGACTTATGTTGGGCCCCTCTCAGAAGTCATCTCTGGGAATAACTGGATTTGGTTCATTTCTGTCTAACTGCAAGAATATTGGGTTTCTCTGTGATCAGCAAAGCTCGTAATTTAAATGGAAAGCAGAGCAAAGGCATCTGCAGGGGTATCAGGCAGCACACCTGGTCCCCTCTCTATTATGCATGCCCAGAGTTACATTCGAAGAACCAAAATAGGACTTGCTGTTGAGCCTCTGGCTGGGAGGTTGTATGCACAGCCTCCTCTTTTCCTAGATGGTCAGTTTCCTTCCCCCCATAGATGCACAGCACCCACATCAAAGTGGGAGTGCCATGAGGAACTTCAGTGAAGGCAGGTTCCATGGCTCCCTCCTACCTGGTTCCCCTGAGGACGCTGCTCATTTGTTGACTGGCATCTGTTCATCTCTGTTGCAGATCTGGGGCCTATACCTCTCACACTCACTCCATGTAGCAGCACCAGATAAACACAGCCCCCAGGTACTTCTCCTGCAGCCAGTTGGTCTTAGATAGAAGTCTGTTCTCTTCTATACTGCCTTTTGGCTTATTGCCCTTTTTACTGGAACCCACGAGGGTAAGCTACGTGAAGGAGATCACTAAAGAAAAGGATGAGCGGAAAGGAAAATGGGCTGGTTATATGGCCAGAGTGAGGGAAGAGTCACAAGTGAAAAGCCCACGTGTTCCTGGGGATCCTTGAAATGCCAAGAGAGCGCAGGGAAGGCCCCTGGCAAATTGGTGTAGACGATCCCCCTTCCCCTGCCTGAAAACTGGGCAAGCATGCTTCAGCTGCTGTCTACATTACTGGAGAGACTTTCTAAATGGCCAAGATGCAGATCCTCTGGCGTATGAGAACCAGGATCCACATTTCTATCTCTGTCATCAAATCACATTCTCTGTACCAGGAGTTAAGGAATTAAAAAAAGACTTCCTGGCAATATTTTCTCTATTGAGGAATCATTTGCCTAAAGGACACATTTTCACACCTAGAGCTTTTAGGGAAATCCATTACTTGGCAATTGCTAAGTTGAAGATGATCTCCAAGATGCCAAAATTAATGGCCATTAACAAAGTTCTCTTGCTAGAGAGGAGGACTGAAGCACAAATCCGAAGCATCTCATTGAGTCTGTGCTCCCCCCTTCCTAATAGACACCCATTCCCATGTATGTCCTGCTCTCTCCCTAATAATAATCCTCACTTTTCTCCAGTTGAAGCTTGTATCTAAGAGCAATGGCATTATGGGAAAATAAACCATTATCATTATTAACACTTTTGTTCAGTTGTTTTCAGTAGTGTCTGACTCTCCATGAGCCCATTTGGAGTTTTCTTGGCAAAGATACACTAGAGTGGTTTGCCATTTCTTTCTCCAGCTCATTTTTCAGATGAGGAACTGAGGCAAACAAGGTGAAGTGACCCACCCAAGATTACAAAACTGGTAAGTATCTAAGGCTGGATTTGAACTCGGGAAGATGAGTCTTCCTGACTCCAGGCCTGGCACTCTCTTCACTGAGTAATCTAGCTGTAATGAACACAATTATTTTTCTTGTTAATAATATTTTTATAATTTTAATATAGTAATGATAATAGCTTGTGTTAAATGACTCTTTAAGGCTCATAAACACTTTCTATATGCAATTCCATCAGATACTTTCCCACCAACTATCAGTGTATATCTCCCATAGTTACAAATCCCTGCATTTCTCTATAGCCCATAATCAGCATCTTGGTTTACCTGCCCTGTTGCCAATAGATTTGCTTTCTGATAGGTTAGTGAAGGTTGATCAAACGTACCATTTTAAATAGGAAGCTTCGGCATTAATTGTTTCAATTGATGGAAATACCATTTTTATTCATAATATATTAACTCCTCTAGGCGTTTAGTAATAGTTCAGTTGGCAAGCAGTTGGTGGCACAATGGATGGAGGACTGGGCTGGAGAGCAGGAAGATTTGAGTTCATATTCAACCACAGATTTTGTCTATTTTGGTTTTGTCAAATGTAAAATGGAGCTATTAATGGTGCCTACATCCCAAGGCTGTTGTGAGGATCAAATGAGATTATAGTTGTAAAGGGCTTAGCATAATGCGTGGCATATAGTAGGTGCTTAATAAATGCTTATTTCCTTCCATTCACCCTTTTCTGTCTTCAGTCTTATTAATTGTATTAAGTCTCTTAAGATAGAGTTTTAGTGGGCAGCAGGGTGGCTCAGTGGATTGAGGGCCAGGCCTAGAGACAGGAGGTCTCAGGTTCAAATCTGGTCTCAGACACTTTCCAGCTGTGTGGCCCTGGGCAAGTCACTCAACCCCCATTGCCTAGCCCTGACCACTCTTCTGACTTGAAACCAATACACAGTATTGACTCCAAGACAGAAGGTGAGGGTTTAAAAAAAAGATAGGGTTTTATTGATAGAACTGGTAAAAATCATTATTGTTATTATTGTGGTCTCTAAGGCTACACATTTTATAGAAGGTGCCGCTAATCTGCATTAGGTAGGGAATCTCTTTAATAGTAAAATCACAGGTCCAGTCATTATTCCTACAGTATTATTAGTATCATCATCATCATCATCGTCGTCATCATCCCTATTACTATGTCCGTTACTGGAAATAATATTAACTTCTTACTATTACTATTATTGTTGTTAGAACAAATGCTCAAAGTTACTCTGTATTGGACCTTCCCAACTAATTTCCTTCGTGCCGCATTGCTTTTTATGTCCTTATTGTTCTGTAGTTGTTTTGTTGTGGTGGCGGCGGTGGTAGTTAGTTGTATGTATGTGTGTTCTACAGTAAAACTGAATTCCAATGACTAAGATTTTGTTAATGGCCCAGAAAATCATTTCCAGTACTGTTTGATTGGTGACCTTGTTGGAGACTGTGTGCAGTGAATATAGATGCTGCTGATTCATCTGGTCGAGAACCCTTGGTCCATCATGATTTCCTCTTCTTTGGAAAATAATTATGAAACTGTATTTTCTCAGAAGCTCTCCCAGGTCAGCCCTTTCTCAATCTGCAGTGCGCTCATAATTACATGTTCCCTGAAGTTCAAGACACCCTCTCTGAGGGCACTGAGTAGAGATGTTAAGGGAATATCTCCCTTTGCTGAAAAACAAATTGAACCTAAGTCATTTGGGGTTTGATTTCTTAATGCAGACCACTTGATGGCACATAGTCTTTGGAACATGCTGAGTTTTGTTTTCCTTCCTGTGTGTGTCTAGAGGGGGGGGGGATGAAGAAGAAGAGGGAGAAAGAGAAGGGGGAGAGAAGTAGAGGAAGAAAAGGAGAGGAAGAGAGGGAGAGGGGGAGATGGAGGGGGAGAGGAGTAGAGGGAGAGAGAGAAATAGAGGGAGAAAAGGAGAAGGGAAGAGGGAGGGGGAGAGAAGTAGAGGGACAGAGAGAAATAGAGGCAGAGGGAGAGAAATGGAGGGAGAAAAGGAGAGGGGGAGATGGAGGGGGAGAGAAGCAGAGGGAGAGAGAAATAGAGGGAGGGGAGAGAAATGGAGGAAGAAAGGAAGAGGGGAAGAGGGAGGGAAAGAGAGGGGGGGAGAGAAGTAGAGAGAGAGAGAAATAGAGGGAGAGGGGGAGAAATAGAGGGAGAAAGGGAGAGGGGGAGAGGGAGGGAAAGAGAGAGGGGGAAAGAAGTAGAGGGAGAGAGGGAAATAGAGGGAAAGGAGGAGAAATAGAGGGATAAAGGGAGAGGGAGAGAGGGAGAGGGAGAGATGGAAGGGGGAGAGAAGTAGAGGGAGAGAGAGAAATAGAGGGAGAGAAATGGAGAGAGAAAGGGAGAGGGGGAGAGGGAAGAAAGAGAGAAGGGGAGAGTAGAGGGATAGAGAGAAATAAAGGGATAAAGGGAGAGGGGGAGAGGGAGGAAAAGAGAGAGGGGTGAGAGAAGTATAGTGTGAGAGAGAAATAGAGGGATAAAGGGAGAGGGGGAGATGTAAGGGGGAGAGAAGTAGAGGGAGAGAGAGAAATAGAGGGAAAGGGGGAGAAATAGAGGGAGAAAGGGAGAGGGGGAGATGTAAGGGGGAGAGAAGTAGAGGGAGAGAGAGAAATAGAGGGAGAGGGAGAGAAAGGGAGAGGGAGAGGGAGGGAAAGAGTGGGGAGAGAAGTAGAGGGAGAGGGAGCAAAAGAGAGGGAGAAAGAGAGGGAGAGAGTATGGTATGATATATGGTCAATGTCACAAGCTCTTTCTCTCTTTCCTCTACTACTCCTTGAGACTTCATAGATGATTTCCAATTGATTTGTCATGGTTTCCCCCTTTATAGAGCATGTGCCGTAACATCCCTTGGAAGTTGTGCCTCTGAAGCAGTTGTCACAGCTTCCTCTGTTGCTACTCTGCCCTGGAAGGTCAAGAATACATTAGTGATTTTTAGATTATTGAATCCATACATTCCTGACCGACTATTCTCTACTAGGCAATCTGCATCTGGCACCGAGCGACTTCACAGCACTGGAGCAGCTGGATACCTGGACTGCTCCCATTTATCAGCTCAGTCATTCAATTATTTCCTATTTACTTAGCCCTATATGAAATTCTTGCATTTTTTATGAAAAATCCCATTAACACCAAAGGATAGAAGTGTTATTAAGCTAATAAAACAGATCTTCATGGAAACTAAGTGGGAAAGAAGGGGAAATTAACATAAGAAATATAAAGCTAATTAATTTGTTGTGGGACACAGTTAAGGGTTGTTTAGATGAGATAAGATAAAAAGGGAGGTATCCAATCTATTTTTAATAAGAAAATAAGCCTAAATATTCGTATATGTTTCAAACAAACGTGACAGAATGAGAGCATTGTGATTTAGAGACTCTATAGATACATGGCAGGATGAATGTCGTTCTAGAGGTATTTTTAAGTGGCCTGAAGATCTCCAAGTGAATGTCATGTGGCAGAGCCTATAGGGGTAATGGAGCTTCAGAAACTGATGAGGAAGCTGCCCAAACCAATGAAGGCAGAGCAAAATCGTTGTTCTTATTAACCTGCTCCTCCATCGCCCTCAGGGAGCCACAATGTGAACTTCCATGGGCCGCCACTAGCACAAGTAATAGATGTTATTAAATGGTTGTGTTCCAAGTTTTCCGGCCTCCCTGTGATTTTCTGACATCCGGACAATTGAATATGATTGAAAGCCACCTCCCTACTGGCCTATTTTCATCCAGTTAAAAGTTCTCGACGTAAAGATGGGGGCTAAGCAGTAACTCTCGAGCCCTTTTCATGAAAATGATAGGCATTATATCAAGAGCAGGCTGATGCTTATCCGAAGGTAAACTAGATTTGCAAGCAAGCCGACTCTTTCCTGGAAACAAATGTAGTACTTCAGAAGCAGTTGCTGTCACTCTTTTGGACCACTTAGGATGAAACACATCCATTTCCAAGAGTGACTCAGAGTGGTTTGCAAAGGGCTTTGGGGGCCCTCTCTTGTTGGGTCCTCTTGACCATCCTGTGAGGCAGCTCCATTTTGCAGATGAGCAGGAAGAGGCCCAGAGAAACTAGGTGGCTTGCTCGTAGTCACACAGCGAGGAAGTTTTGAACCCAGGTTCTCCTGATGCCAAGCTCAGGGCCCTGAAATGCTCTGAAGTTTTTGATAAGATCCCAAGTGCCTGGAAGAGGTCAGAGAATATGTTTGTAGCTGTTTTCAAGACAAAACCAAGGCCTGCTTACTCTTTAAGTCAATATGCTAGTAAGCCTTGCTCTACAGAAAAGTTGGTGTGAAATAAATTCCTATAAATTTTCATGTATATATATAATATAATATATAATATAATAAAAATAATTACATTCAATTTTATTTCACAGTCTCGGACTTGGAAGGGACTTCAGGGAGCGTATAATGCAAACTGTACCCATTAGGGACCACCCTCTGCGTTATCCTCTACACAACTCATCCAGACTGAATTGGAGGACTTCCCTCGAAGGGCACTTCACTATGTCCATTCTGCCATTGGACAGTTCTAGCAGGATATTCATATTTACAATAATACGATGACTTCTTTATAACGTATAGACATTGTTATTCGTTTTTCCTTCTGGAGTCAATGCAAAGTCAAAGCTTCCTTCCATACGCCTGGCCTCCATACAGCCCAAGAAAGGTAGAATTTCATTTTCTCCTAAGTCTCCTCCCTGCTCAACATCTCCCCTGCCCCTTCCGACAGTCCTTGTAGAGCTGGATCCTGCAGTTCTTCTGGACAAAATCTCCAGCTCATTCTCTTTTTTCCTCTCCTTTTCTTTCCTCCACCTTTCTTTCCTTCCTTCTTGATGGCTTGCCTTTTTTTTTGCTTGCTAGCTTCATTGACCCATGATTTCATCAGTGTAATCAACTTCCATTGTGAAAGTAGCCCAGCAGAGCAAATCAGCAATTCTTTGGAAACTTCTAGGCTCAGAGCATCACCTGGGACCCTGGAAAGTTACGTGATTGGTCCATAGCCATGTAAGAAATATGTATCACTAGCAGAACTTGAACTCATGTCTCCAAAAACAGCACATCACCTCCCAGTGTCATGGCCTCAGTTTCTTCATCTGTAAACTGAGTGGAACAAAAGCTCTATCTGATTCTACCAAGCCAGAAGCACTCTGTGTATGAGTATAGTAAAAGATTGTATGTTGATGTCATCTAGGGATTAGCTTCAGCTGAATTTGGCTTGTGACTGAAATAGCTACAGGGTGATGGATTTTTGGGCCACGTCACCTCAAGATTCACTCCTTTGTTGTAGAGGAGTAGCAATTGATGTTACTGAAAGATCATAGGATTTTGACTGTAGAGGCTAAATCTAGCACCCCCATCTTACAGATGAGGAAACTGAGGCCAAGAGAGTTTTAGTGACTTGCCCACAGTCACACAAAATGTCTGAGGCAGGACTCAAATCTCAAACTTCCTGACTCCAAGTCCGCTGTCCTATTTACTATATCATAGGAAAGTGAGGAATTGACAGATTCACAAAGTAATGAAGTAAGGTGAGACTGTCCACCGCTATAGCCTGTGAAGATCTTTTGGACTCCTGACTTGGAATTCCAGCATATTCTCTGTCCTTCCCAGCTTTCAGTTAGCTGAAAATTTAGAAAGCATGCCATCTAGCTGTGAATTGGTTCAACCATTTTGGAAATCAATTTGGAATTATGCAAGATAAGTTTCTAAATTTTTCATAACCTTTCATTCCATTCCGCCCACCCCACCTACCCCCCAAATTGCTCCACTTGGAACTGTACCTCAGGGAAGTTAACACTAAGAAAAGACTCAAATGTTCTGCAGCACAATTTAGGATAATCAAGGACTGGAAGCCAACCGTGGCCCAACAACTAAGGAATGCTTAAATGAATTTGGTCATAGGAAAAGAATGAATATTATTGTACGGAAAGGAATGTTGACTGTGAGGAAGTCAGAGAATCATGGGAAGACATATGAAGTGAGATAAAGAACTGGAGCCAATGAACAAACTTAAAATTGCAGTGATATAAGATAGTCAACAGAAAAAAGGAACAAGAGTGGCCCCTTCTAATGGTCCATATTAGTCATGTACTATAAAATGACACATCCCTTGATCCTTTTTATATACTTTATTATATTTAAATTACTATTACATGTAAAAATAACTTTAACATGCATTTTTAAAGTTTGGAGTTCCAAAGGCTCTCTTCTTCCGACCCTCTTTCCTTCATTCCCTCCCTGCCCTGCCCTTTCCTGAGACGGTAAGCAATCTGATACAGATTTTACATGTGAAATAATATACAACATTTTTCCATATCAGTCATTTTGTAGAAAAGATCTCAAATAAAAAAGGGGAAAGAAAGTGAAACAGAGTGTGTTTCAGTCTGCATTCAAGCTCCATGAGTTCTTTCTCAAGAGGGCAGATGGCATTTTTCATCATAAGTCTCTGGGTTTGTCTTGGATCACTGCGTTGCTGAGAATAACTAGGTCATTCACAATCGTTCCTCAGGAAATATTGCTGTCACTGTGTACAATGTTCTTCTGGTTCTGCTCATTTCACTTTGCATCGGTTTATGCAACTCTTTCTATAGTTTTCTGAAATCATCCTGCTTCCTCAGTCCTTTCAGTAACAAGAAACATTCTTCATAAGGGGGTTTGGTGAAGCGTCTGTTGGGGAATGTCTGTCACGTCAAAACAAAAAGTATCAATAAGTTTTTGAAAATGAAATTACTTTTAACGAGATTTAAATGTGTTAAAAAGTAGAGTTGAATCTTCCCTGTTTTCTAATAAAAACTACAAGTTTTTAAAAAGGAAACTCTCACATCTGTTTTAGCACATGGTGTCTAACACATCAAAGGACTTGTGAAAAATTGAGTTTATCTCGTGATGGTCTTATCCTCGGTATGTGCCCAAATTACTAGAATCCTGATTTCTCTCTTTCTTACAAGAAACATTCCTGACTATGTTATCCAGATGTGTCAGCAGTAAAACTCCAGCACTGCTCAGTGCAGATATATGCATTCCTTTTCTTTATTTACTTTCATGTAACAATTTCCACGAATGCCCCCTTGGCAGGTTGGCACGGGAGAAGGGCATAGAAGGGAAGAGGATAGGGCTGTTCTGCAAGGAAGAGCTGCTCCATTTTGTGACGTGGCATGGAGATGTGTTAAAAGAAATTTGATTGAGTCCAGATCCCAGCACACTGGCTCTTTGGCACAGCTAGCAATGGACCACATCGCCACAGAACCTTTTCTCTGTCCTCATCAGGCCTACCGTAGGCCTCCAGCCTCTCAAGCAGTGGCTGAAATTATAGCTTTTCTCCTGAGTCTTGAGAACAAGATTGCCTAGCCATCCCCTGTGATGCAAGCAATGCTTTATGGCTCTGTGAATCAAAGCCCAGGGTATGACATTTGCTATCTGGTGTGCTCTGTGTTAGACAAACTGGAATGGCTGGTGAGAACGTGAGTGAGAACAAAGTCATTTCCTGACATTTTTCTGGCTTAACAAAAACAAAAATGCAACCCTCCTCATCCCACTCCAACCCCCCCCCCAAAAAACCCTTTTATTATTTTCCTTTGGATTGTGACTCCAAGGTAAGCAGGGTGCTGTTGTTTGGGGGAAATTTTCTGGATAAAATTGACTTGATGAGTGCTATCTAGTCAGGGTAAAAAGGGCATTGGGTTTTGGAGTCACAGGACCTAGTTTCAAATCCTGCCTCTTTCACTTATTGATTGTACAGTCATTTGTAAGTCACTTCACTTCTCTGGGCCTCACTTTCCTCCTCTGTAAAATGAAAGAGTAAGACTAAATGATCTCTAAGGTCTCTTTCAGCCTTCAGTCTATTAGTTGTTGACATACTCATTTGCAGGCAGTTTGTGATGTTTCAGAGGAGGGAGGATCTACACTGAGCAAAATGGTAGAGCCGGAATGGATCACCCTATTACAGAATTACTATTCTTCAGCCTTTGGGGAAATTCACGGAGAATTGTTAGTCAACGAGCATTTACCAGGTGCTCACTATGCGCCAGGCACTATGTTAAGTTCTAAGGATGAAATGAAATGTAAAATTAAGCCCCTTCCATCAAGGAGCTTACATTCTGATGGGGGATATAATATGTAAATAACTCAGCACATGCTATATAGAGATATACATATACATATGCACTTTAGGTATAAATATTGCATGTGTGCATATACATGTATGTTTATGTGCCTGTACACATGTACTTATATATAAACGTGGATATAAATGTGGATAGATAGATAGATAGATAAAGTGTAAATGAGAGGTTATCTCAAAGACTTCTGCTTTTGTGGTTTCTTTCCAGAGATGATTTGTGGATTCATTCTATCTTGATGTTGCTTCCTGATTCTAATAGACATGGGTAGTTTTCATTTCTGATTTCTTTAAACATAATGCCCAGGCGTTTTTTGGTTGTGATTTTCAGGAAACCCAGTAATGCATAAATTACCTCCCCCCTTACTTGTTTTCCTAGGTCTGGCATTTCTAGTATCAAATGTCTTCCATTTTCTTCTTTTTCTTCAGTTTTTTTTTAAATTTTGTTCTAATATTTCTTTTTGTCTCGGCGAGTTATTGTCTTCTGTTTCATGTATTCTAGTTTTCAGAGATTGTGTTACTTGAATAAAGTTTACTATTGTCTCTTCTTAGCTAATTATTCTCCTTCCAATATTTTCCTCCAGATTTTTCAGTCATTTTTTATTCCTTGCTTTATCTCTTCTAGGTATTGATGTAGTCCTTGTTGAAAAATCCATTTTTATCTGTTGAGCCTCTGCTCGCAGTTGTTGTGATAGAATTAGATTTGCAAGAACTTTTAATACTGATCTCAGTTGTCTTTGATGTAGTCTGCTCTCAAACTTTAATTTGTGGATCAAGACTTTGTACCAGGGCCAGCCTCTATCCCTAGACACTTTTGGATGGGGTGGTTGGCCTTATTTGGTTTCTTGTTCCATCTTCCAGGCGTCAGCTTGGGCAGATCTTTGAGGTTCAGAGTTATATCTCTTTATGGCCTTCTCTAATACCCCAGCATTCAGAGTTAGAGACTTTAAAGACACTGGGCCTGAGCTACTCCCTGTAGCTTCCAGAGTCCTGGGTCTTTCTCACAAGAGTCCCCTGTTCTTTCTCTCCCTGGACATAGAGCCTTGCAGGGTCCATTTGCCCTACCTCTTGTTGTGAGGGTGCCGACCTTTCCAGAGGGGCTCCCTTCTATATTGACTCAGCTTCTAGCTAACTTTTATTTAGTTCTAAGGCTGAAGAAGTTATTTACTTTAGTTCCTCATTGGATTTCTTGATCATGGTTTCATCTAGTATTAACCTCAGGGTTTCTATGTTGGAATCGGGTGGCCTGTCTTCCATTTAGGCATCCATCTTGGCCAAAAGTCAAGTGTTTCTATAGCGATCCAGATGGCCATCCCTCAGTACCTTCTCATCCTGTGCAATTCCTGTCTAAATCTTTTGGAACTCCTTGACTGAGCCTATGCTTAAATTTTAAAACCATGTTAACATCCTCTAAAGTGACATGCATGTCTTTGATGATATTTTTATTGCCTTGTTTTGCACCAATGGTAACATTCTGCAATCTGGACCCATCTCTGTCTCTTAAGGTAGTTTTTATCTCATGAATGTATTAATCTATACATGATCTCTTTAGGCTTCTATGAAAGCACTTTTTACCCACCATGCTTTCTTGCAAACTAGCAATTCAACAGTGCAAGGAATCACATGAATTTTATGACAAAATCTTTTGCTTTTCTTCTACCTTAGCTCTGCAAGCCTCCTCCTGTCCTCAGGACCTTGAAAATTCATTTGGGAGGAATTTTTAAAGCTCTGACACTTTGGCTATGTTCTCTTTAAAACAACCTAGAACAGAGAGTTGGAATTTCAATATTATGAGGCTTTGGGGATTTGCAGAAAACATTTCACAGGGGCTCTGCTCTGGACCAACTGATGCGATTATTCACAAGCAAATCCTGGGAGAGCTCACAAGATAACTTTGCTGAATATTCAGAGGCTCTTCTGAAAGGAAGAGGGCCTACCAGTACCAGATCTCAAGTCATCCTACAAATCAGTAATCATGAAATGTTTTGGCACTGATTAAAAAATAGAGAAGTCAATCAGTGAAGCAAATAAGATAAATAACAAAACCAAGTAAACTATCCTAGTAGCTTCATGTTCAGCTACCTCTAAGACCCCTGGTATTGGAATAAGGAGTCACTATTCAGAAAAAGTGCCAGGAAAACCAAGAACCAATCTGGCAGAAATCAAATTTAGACCAATACCAAACACCATATACCAAGTTAAGCCACAAGTGGATATGTATATATTAAAAGTTAAGCCATAAACAAATTGGAGAAGCAAACAAGAAATTACCTGTCAGATTAGTGGATGGGAAGAAAATGTGTGACCAAACAAATTATAGAAAGGATCACAGGAAATAAAATGGACAATTTGATTATATATCATTAAAAAGTTTCTGCGCAAACAAGACCAATGAAGCTAAGGCTATAAAGAAAACAGGTAAATATGTGTGTGCCGGGGTGGGGGGGGATTTTGCAACAGATAATGGTCTAATTTCCTAGATGAATAAGGAATTGATTCAAATGCATAGCAATAAGAGTTATTGTCCAATTGATAAATGATCGAAGGAGGTAAACAGGCAGTTTTTCGAAGAAAAAACCCAAGTTATCAATAGGCATTAAAAAAAATCTTCCAACTCACTAATAATTAAAGAAATGTAAATGAACTCATCTCAGAATGTTTAACTTATACCTATCACTGGAAATGAGGAGGAGGGAAAGAAACAGCTTTCTGTTGATTGAAAAACATTTCATGGAAGCAAAAAAGTGAAATGAAGGCATCAAGCAAGTGTCTCATCAATAAAAAAAAATTAGTGAAAGTTGCAAATAGTAAAATATACTTTATACATCAGGAAAAATTTCATGACACGATATGACCAATAGGCCTACATATAAGTGGATTGGGCTTCCTGGGAAGTTATGGTTTACTCTTTATTAGAGCAAAACATGGATGTCTACTTTTCAGAGATATTATAAAGGATATTGTTTTAGGTATGGTTTGGACTGGAAACCCACTGAAGTCTCTTCCAACACCGAAATTGAGAAAGTTTAGCCTGGTGAGAGTTATTGTTTGTTGGTGCCATTGAGTTGTTTGAATCCACGTGTGCCCACGTAGAAACAGATGGTGCCTGATTTATGTTGATGATGAACAAATTTGTAGATTGTGCCTAGAACTGACTTGCATTCACAATCTACTGGTTTAGTTTTCCTAATTGGGAGCCATTCAACACATCAAGAATGATTTCCCAACAATTAGCCTTGGGAACAAAAGCAAATAAATGTATTTTCTCCAGGGTTTAGTGGCTTTATAAGGAGTTTTGGTGGCCTAATAGTAACTTGTGAAGATAAAAGTCATCCTTGCGAGGTGATGGAATGAAGTAAGTGGAATGAGGCCTCTGGGCCTGATGCTCCATCCACTGAGCCGCCCAGCTGCCCCCTGAACCTAAGTCTTCCTGATTCTCTGCTCAGTGCTCTAGTCACTGTACCAACAGATTGCCTCATGATGATGGTCATCCTTGTTGATATTATTAGACAGTGCATGGCAATTTATTTAATCCCTGTGATTCATCGGTGTGGGAAAATACCTGTTTGGACAATATCTGCACTGGTTCAGATCAAGTGACAACTGTTCTGTAACTTGAATCGGAGAGAATTGCCTGGAGTCACCAAGAAAGGAAATGACTCACCTGGGGTCCTACAACTAGCATGTTTTAGAAACAGAACTTGAACCCCCATCTTCCCATCTCCAAAGTTGTCCAGTGGCCAATCGGCCTCTTACCTGTCATATAGGGAATGGTTTCTCGTCTTTCTTTGTATGCCCAGTGCCTGGCACACTAGTCTCTTAATCCATTCTTGTCAACTGGCTGACTTGAATTGCATTTCGTATCACTGGGGCTCCATTTAGCCCCTGTCCAAGATGTGCTGTGGGCCCGAGGGAGATTCTGAAGCTTTGGGCACAGTTATGCCTAAGAAATGGTCCTTCTGCAAATACTGAACTTTCTAGAAATTTCAGCAGTTCCTAACTTATTTTGCCTGCTGTTGGAGGACACTTATTCAGCAGAACTTTGCATGATGAATATGAACAGTGCAATTTCAGGCAGCTTCAAGGAAATTAAACCTACTATTAAAATACCGTAACCACCAGCAAGAATTTCTTTTCCCCACTTGTACCAAGTCCCTTCATGAGATGTCTGCCAGGAAAAAATGTGGCCATCCGTTGTCAAGCATCAATTGTTTCTCCCAAGTCTAGGGCAACGTTTAAAGGCTCTTTTTCATCCGTTACAAACACCCAGCTGCAGCATGACTTTCAAATAAGCACTATTGACTTTTGTATAAAAGGTTTGTAAATATAGTGGATAAACAAGGAAAATGGCAGCCCCCTTTTGCCCTGGATTCTTCGCTGCCCAGTGGGTGTGCTGTTCCTTTCAAAAGCTTGCCTTCTGCCAGAAATCAGGGCACTTTGCACAAGGTCAGCAGTTGTGGGCTTTGAGATAAGCAATGCCAGTTGCAAATTCTAAGGTTAATATACTGGAATGAATGAGACACTAGGGTGCCGTACCTACCCACTTTGCTTAGGCTGCTACCTTCTGGAGAACTGGCTTGATCGCCATAGAAGATAAGCAGAGTAGGAGCAAGTAACGGTATAAATAAGCCTACCTTCCCAGCCTGGTTGTGCATTTTGTGCCCCCATCCACTCCATGCTGCAGCTGAACTCACCTCCTTGCTCGCTGAACTCAGCATCCCATCTTTTACCTTTAACTTGGAACCGGCTCGTCCCCATTCCTGCTCTGCCCCCATAGGGATCAAGCACGAGGGACCCAAATGTAAAGAACAATCTAGGCAGTGGTCAGAGAGGGCAATTCTTGTCTGCAGTGTGAATGACTGCCACGCTCTTCCACTGATATTATAACATCATTTCAACTAGGCCTGCCTCTTTTGAAGATGGCACTTTCATCATATAGAGTTTTTTACTTGGTTTTTTTCCCTCTTAAAGAAATTCATTTTGATAAGGAATGGCTCTCTGACAATGGCAGTCAGGAAATATGTAGGGGATGTAAATATAAAAAATACAAGGACAAATTATTTTTTAAAAAGATAGGACAGCGAGGTAGCACAGTGGATAGGGTGCCAGGCCTGGAGGTGGGAGGATCTGGGTTCAAATGTGGCCTCAGACACAACCTTGCTGTGTGACCCTAAGCAAGTCACTTAACTTCCATTGCCTAGAACCTTGCCACCCTTCTGTCTTAGAATTGATGCTAAGACAGAAGGTGACGGTTACAAAAATTAAAGAAGATCAAATTCATGTTCTTCATTCATCAAACCCCATTCCAGCCTTAATTATACGTATCTCTTAGGATTAAAAGTTGTTTTCATGTGACATATGAACTTGACTGTCTCACTACAAATACAAGACCATATATTTATTTTGCATATATTCCGTATTTACTTGGATATGTGCCATTGTCTTCCCGATATATATATATATATATATATATATATATATATATATATGATGGCCAATACATGCTTGTTGATGAATAAGTAAGTGACCAACAGGTAGAATTAGTCAGTTTTGAGAAAAAAATTCCCTTCTATAAATGACTCTGCAAACGTGTTCTAAATCACTAACATTAGAGTAATGCATATGCAAACAGCTTTGAGCTTTTGCCTCCTACCCTGCAGGTTGACAAAGGTGGCTACAAATGAGAGCAGTTAATTTGGGGAGAGCTATAGAAAGATAGGGCTTGCTAATATACTGTTTGCAGAGCTATGAATCAGTCCAATCATTCTGAGTTCTTATCTTCGGTGAATTCTTACATATGTTTTTCCATTTGGCCAATTTTGCTTTGTGGATTTTTGTGCCTCTTTTACCATTTGGCCTATTCTGGTTTTTAAGATATTATTTTCTTCAAAATTTGTTGTGTCTCCTTTATCAAGCTATTGACTCTTTTTTTCATTGTTTTTTAAAATTACTCATTTATTTTTTTGAATTCTTCCTCTACTTTGCTTATGGGAGTTATAAATCATTTCTGAGCTCTTCCAGGAATCCTTTTTAGGCCTGAGACCAATTCATATTCTTTTCTTTGAGGATTGCATTATAGCAGTTTGACATTGTTGTGTTTTGATCTTCCCTGTCACTATAACAACTTTCTGTCAAAAGATTCTTTTTGTTGTTATCGTTTGCTCATTTTCTGAACTGATTTCTTGACTTTGACTTTATGTTAAAGTTGGGCTCTGCTCTTAGGATAGAAGGAGCATGTCCCAAGCTTTAGATTTTTCATGATTTTTTTTTCAGAAATTCTAGGGGTCTGTAAATTTTCAGTTTTCCAAGGTGGTTTGATCTAAGGGAAGATGTGTTTACTACTCTCCTGACCTCTGCTCTAGTCTATGAGCTACCATAAGCACCCTTTTCCACTCTGGAACTGTGACCAAGATGTCACTGTGCCCCTGTGGCTGCAAGCTCTGGTGTGCTAGTGCTCCTCCTTGTCCTGACACTTCCACTCATAACTGCAATCCAGATCCAAGAATGGGCAATGCAACAGAGTCTTGTACCTAGTGCTAGAAAATAGACCTTTCTGATCTCCTTCTGTGCAGTTGTTTGACCATATTGCTATGCATGGGCTAAGACTTCTGGAATCTGCTGCTGACTCAGTTGCCCCCAAGGCAACTGATTTGCTTGTATGGCCTGTGCTGGTTGGACTGCACTCCACCCTCACACCAGTGAGACAGACCTTTCCTGCCAACATTCTAAGTTGTCTTGGCAATGAAAATCATTTCACTCCATCCTTTTGTGAATTCTGCCACTCCAGAATTCATTTTGAGGCATTATTTTAAATTTACTCAGAGGGGAATTTAGGAGAACTCAGGTAAGTCCCTAACTTTTAAACTCTGTCATTTTGGCTCCCTTCGCCCAATCATTTTGAATAGATATTTGGATTTATGCAGGAAAAATGATTTAACTATTCATACTTTTTTACTATGAGCTAGCTCTCACCATTGGCCACAGAAGTAAAGGTCAGAAACAAAGGTCTAATCCAGTGACAGTGAACCTTTTAGAGATGGAGTTCTAGGCCCACCTAAACCCCCAGATCTAGTGCTGTGCCACCCCCTGAGAACCTGGGCCCTGTCCCATCCCCCTTACTCCACATAGGTGAGGGAGGAAGTGTTCTCATTGGGATATTGGGCAGAAGGGCAGGTCATGTGAGGAATGCCCTCAGTGAGTGTAGAGAGGGGGAGGAGAGTGGCTCAAGCACTCTGCTACCTTCTAGCTCTGCTGCCTGTGAGCTGCCCACCTTCCCCACTGTGTGTTCCCATTGGGTTGCTGGGCAGAGGGGCTGGGGATGTGAAAAAAAATGTTTGTCAAGCTACATGGAGAAGGGGAGTCCCCCTGCCTTTCTAGTAATGAACTGGCAGAGAGTGAGCACCAGCATGTGCCCACAGTGAGCACTCTGCTTGCCATCTTTGGCACCCATGCCATAGGTTTGCCAGCACTGATCTAATCTGTACCAAAATGTTCTGATTAGAATTTTGTGGCAATAAAGATTTAAGGAGGGAGAAGTGGGCACTTACCAGTTGGAAAGCATTTGAACAATCTTGGCATGTGAATGTAATGGATTATTACTGGGAAACAAGAAGTAACAAACTCAGAGAAATGTGAGATGGGCATGAACAGAAGCCGACTGAAGTAAACAGAACCAGGCTAACAATGTACAAAATGACTACAGTAATACAAATGAAAAAATCATGAAGAAGATGATGATCTTAAGTAGCTGAAAAACCAATTAAGATCTCAAAGAAAGAATAAAGCAGCAAGGTAGGTAGAGGGCTGGTAAGAGCAGAGTGCTAAATTCAATGACCAGATGTGATTGCTATGTTGAGTGTTTTGGCTTAACTTTTTTTGTTAAAAGGGAGGATGTAAATCCAAAAAACATTATCCTTGTACTAGATGAAGGGTTTTTAACGAGGAGTACATGGATCCCCTAAGGATGGAGCTTAGATTTCATGGGATCCTTGAACTTGGGATGAGAAAAAAACACGTCTTCCTTTTCACGAACAACTTACTGAACTTTAGCATTTCCTTTAAGTATTAATTTAAAAAAACCAAACATGATGCTGAGGAGGGTTCTTTAGGCTTTACCACATTGCCAAAGGGGCTCATGACATAACAAAGGTTAAGAATTCTTAAACTATACTAAAATTTTCATGAGCTAATCTCATTTCCCAGATGGCAGGCCACTAGAACAAGTAGATCTTTTGCCTTTCTCTACCTCCTTCCCCCCAGCTCTCCATATCAAAGACAGTAGCTCAGGATATAAGAAAAAGATATTATCTCTGAGTGGAGTGGAATTTGGGGGGAGCTTGCACCCCAAAGTCACTGTAATGAGCAGAGAGGACGTAGATAGCTGCTTGCAGAGAAAGTGTGGCCTTCATTAGGAAGGGGAGAGGATGGGGGCACTGCTCCGAGTGGGCGACCCAAAGCAAGTGTCCAAAGATACTCACTTCAGATCTAAATTTGTGGGAATTTAACACAGTGCTGCTCTTCTTGTCGCCCACCACCTGGATGTAACACAATGTCTGTGTATGTTAGATTTTCTTTGTCTTGTCCACCCACCTTAAGTTTCCCAGCATTCTCACACCTATGGGCGCATTCCGTAAGTTTGCAGTTTCAAAGTTGAGGCAGGATTTAGACATGTCCAAGGCCTTTTAGACTGAAATGTTTAGGACACGGAGTCCAGATTATAATTCGGAGTTTTAAGACTTTTCCCAAGGGAAGAAAAAGAAGGGGAGAAAAAGTGGGCGGGGGGCACATTAGAAAAGAGTGAATGAAAGGCCTATATTTATGTATGTGTTGTATAAAGCTGCTTGGGGGGGGATTTCTCTGCTCTTCAGGAGAGGTTGGTATTTCCCTTCGGAAGGGCATCTAACTTCCACTCGGTTTCTATAGGAAGTTGCCAATCTGATTACTAATACTAATTAGTGTATACTGGGGAACAATGCACGATTTCATCCCGTACATCTCCATCCAGAAAGCCTTCACTGAAATACAAACAGTAACCAAAGATTTAAAAACAAACATTTCATGGTAAACAATACTGCCAGGATAAACAGAGAAAGAGACAGAGACAGAGACAGTGAGACAAAGAGAGAGACAGAGAGACACAGACACAGACACAGACAGACAGACAGACAGACAGAGAGAGAGATTGCTCAGCATGGGGTAAAAGCTATTCCTGCTTGGAAAAGGTGCTGGAAAGATTATTACCCCCACTTCTTTCTTTCTCTCTCTCTCTCACTCTCTCTCTCTCACTCACTCACTCTCTTGTTCTCTATTTCTGTGTGACTCTATGTCTCTGTCTCCTCTCTCCCTTATTCTCCCTCTCTCCCTCTCTCTATCTCTCTTGTTCTCTCTCTCTCCCTCTCTCACTTGTTCTCTCTCTCTCTTTGTGTCTCTCTGTTTCTCTCTCCCTCTCTCCCTTTCTCTCCCTATTTGTCTCTGTCTCTCAATATCTCTTGTTCTCTCTCTATCTCTCTCTCTTTGTGTGTGCCTCTGTCTCTCTGTCTCTCTCTCTCCCTCACTCTTGTTCTCTCTCTCCCCCTCTGTCTCTGTCTCTCTGTCTCTGTCTCTCTCTGTCTCTCTGTCTCTGTCTCTGTCTCTCCCTATCTATCTGTCTCTCTGTGTCTCTGTGTGTTTCTCTCTGTCTCTGTCTCTATCTCTCTGTCTCTCTCCCTCTCTATCTCTCCCTCCCTCTCTCTGTCTCTTTCTCCCGCTCTCTTGTTCTCTATCTCTCTCTCATTCTCTCTCTCCTTCTGTGTGTCTGTGTCTCTCTCTCTGTGCCTCTCTGTCTCCACTCTCTTGTTCTCTCTCTCTCTCTCCGTCTCTATCTCTTGTTCTCTCTCCCTCTCTGTCTCTCTCTCCCTCTCCCTCTCTCTCTTTCCCTGTTTATCTGTCTCTGTCTCTCAATCTCTCTTTTGTTCTCTCTCTGTGTCTCTCTCTCTTAGTGTGTGTCTCTGACTCTCTCTCCCTCATTCTTTTTCTCTGTCTCTCTCTCCCTCTCTCTATCTCTCTTGTTCTCTCTCCCTCTTTATCTCCCTCCCCCTCTCTCTTGTTTTCCCTCTCTTTGTGTCTCTGTCTCTTTCCCTCTCCCCCCTCTCTGTCTTTCTCTCGTTCTCTCTCTCCCTCTCTGTCTCTCGATCTCTCTCCCTCTCTCTATCTCTCTTGTTCTCTCTTTCCCTCTCTATCTCTCCCTCCCTCTCTCTCTCCCTCTCTCTCTGTCTCTCTCTGTCTCTCTCTCTCCCTGTCTAACTGTCTCTTTGTGTCTCTCTCTCTGTCTCTTCTCTCTGTCTTCCTCTCCCTCTCTATCTCTCCCTCCCTCTCTCTCTTGTTCTCTCTCTCCCTCTCTCTCTTTCTCCCTCTATCTCTCTCTTGTTCTCTCTCTGTCTCTGTCTCTTTCTCTCTCTTGTTCTCTCTTTTTCCCTCTCTCTCTTTCTCTCTTGTTCTCTATATCTCTCTCACTCTCTCTCTTGTTCTCTCTCTGTGTCTCTCTGTCTCTCTCCCTCTCCCTCTTTCAATCTCTCTGTCTCTGTCTCTCTGTCTCTCACTCTCTCTCTCTCTTTGTGTCTCTCTGTCTCTCTCCCTCTCCCTCTTTCTCTCTCTATCTGTCTCGGTCTCTCAATCTCTCTCTTGTTCTCTCTCTCTGTCTCTCTCTCTTTGTGTGTGTCTTTGTCTCTCTCCCTAACTCTCTCTCTCTCTCTCTCTCTCTCTCTCTCTCTCTCTCTCTCTCTCTCTCTCTCTCTGTGTCTCTTGTTCTCTCTCCCTCTCTCTGTCTCTCTCCCTCTCTCTGTCTCTCTTGTTCTCTCTCCCTTTCTATCTCTCCTTCCCCCTCTCTCTTGTTCTCTCTCTCTCTTTGTGTCTCTCTGTCTCTTTCCCTCTCCCTCTCCCTGTCTCTCTCTCTTGTTCTCTCTCTCTCTGTCTCTCTCCCTCTCTCTTGTTCTCTCTCTCTAACTGTCCGTCTCTCTGTGTCTCTCTCTGTCTCTCTGTCTCTCTCTGTCTCTTCCTCCCTCTCTCTCTCTTGTTCTCTCTGTCTCTGTCTCTCTCTCTCCCTATCTATCTGTCTCTATGTCTGTCTCTCTCCCTATCTATCTGTCTCTCTCCCTGTCTATCTGTCCCTGTCTCTGTGTCTCTCTGTCTCTGTGTCTCTGTCTCTCTCTGTCTCTGTCTCTCTTTCTGTCCCTCTATCTCTCTCTCTGTCTCTCTCTCCCCCTCTCTCTGCCTCTCTCCCTCTC
This sequence comes from Monodelphis domestica, assembly GCF_027887165.1. Classification (NCBI taxonomy): domain Eukaryota; kingdom Metazoa; phylum Chordata; class Mammalia; order Didelphimorphia; family Didelphidae; genus Monodelphis; species Monodelphis domestica. The sequence continues at coordinate 39,110,531 of NC_077235.1, read as the reverse complement.
TCTTCTTCTCTCTCTCTCTCTGCCTGTCTATCTGTCTCTCTGTGTCTCTCTGTGTCTTTCTTTCTGTCTTTGTCTCTCTGTCTTTCTCTCTCCCTCTCTCTTGTTCTCTCTCTCTCTCTCTCTCTCTCTCTCTCTCTCTCTCTCTCTCTCTCTCTCTACCTGTCTATCTTTTGCTCTGTGTCTCTCCTCTCTGTCTCTTGTCTCCCTCCCTCTCTCTCTCCTGTCTCTTTCTCTCTCTTGTTCTCTCTTTCTGTGTGTCTCTGTCTCTCTCCCTCTCTATCTCTCCCTCCCTCTCTCTCTTGTTCTCTCTCTCTCTGTCTGTCTCTCTCTCCCCCTCTCTCTTTTGTTCTCTCTCTCTTTGTGTCTCTCTGTCTCTTTCCCTCTCCCTCTCTCTGTCTTTCTCTCTATCCCTCTCTCTCTGTCTCTCTCCATCTCTCTTGTTTTCTCTCTATCTGTCTCTCTCTCTCCCTATCTATCTGTCTCTCTCTGTATCTCTCCCTATCTATCTGTTTCTCTCTCCCTGTCTATCTGTCTCTGTCTCTGTGTCTCTGTCTCTGTGTCTATCTCTCTTTCTGTCTCTCTCTCTGTCTCTCTCTCTTTCTCTCCCTATCTATCTATCTCTGTCTGTCTCTCTCCCTGTCTGTCTCTGTGTCTGTCTCTGTCTGTCTGTCTCTTTCTCTTTCTCTCTTGTTCTCTCTCTTTCTGTGTGTCTCTCTATGTCTCTCTCCCTCTCTCTGTTCACTCTCTCTCCCTGTCTATCTGTCTCTCTGTGTCTCTCTGTGTCTCTTCTCTCTCTCTCTGTTTCTGTCTCTCTCTCTCCCTATCTATCTATCTGTCTCTCTGTGACTCTCTGTATCTCTCTCTGTCTCTGTCTCTCTCTCCATCTCTATCTCTCCCTCCCTCGCTCTCTTGTTCTCTCTCTCTCCCTATCTGTCTCTCTCTGTCTGTCTCTGTGTCTGTCTCTCTCCCTATCCATCTGTCTCTCTCCCTGTCTGTCTCTGCTTCTGTGTCTCTGTCTCTGTCTGTCTCTTTCTCTGTCTGTGTCTCTATCTCTCTCTGTCTCTCTCTCTCCCTCTCTCTCTCTTGTTCTCTCTCTCTCTTTGTGTCTCTCTGTCTCTTTCCCTCTCCTTCTCTCTGTCTCTCCCTCTCCCTCTCCCTCTGTCTCTCTCCCTCTCTCTTGTTCTCTCTCTATCTGTCTATTTGTCTCTCTGTTTCTCTTCTCTCTGTCTCTGTCTCCCTCCCTCTTTCTCTTGTTCTCTCTCTTTCTGTGTGTCTCTCTCTGTCTCTCTCCCTCTCTCTTGTTCTCTCTCTCTCTCTACCTATCTGTCTCTCTGTCTCTGTCTCCCTCCCTCCCTCTCTCTCTCCTGTTCTCTTTCTCTCTCTTGTTCTCTCTCTCTTATTCTCTCTCTCTTTGTGTCTCTCTGTCTCTTTGCCTCTCCCTCTCTCTGTCTCTCTCTCCCTCTCTCTCTGTCTCTCTCGCTCTCTCTTGTTCTCTCTTTCTACCTGTCTATCTGTCTCTCTGTGTCTCTTCTCTCTGTCTCTGTCTCCCTCCCTCTCTCTCTTGTTCTCTCTCTCTGTCTCCCTATCTATCTGTTTCTCTCTGTCTCTCTCCCTATCTATCTCTCTCTCCCTGTCTATCTGTCTCTGTCTCTGTGTCTCTCTATCTGTCTCTCTCTCCCTCTCTCTCTTATTCTCTCTCTCTTTGTGTCTCTCTGTCTCTTTGCCTCTCCCTCTCTCTGTCTCTCTCTCCCTCTCTCTCTGTCTCTCTCGCTCTCTCTTGTTCTCTCTTTCTACCTGTCTATCTGTCTCTCTGTGTCTCTTCTCTCTGTCTCTGTCTCCCTCCCTCTCTCTCTTGTTCTCTCTCTCTGTCTCCCTATCTATCTGTTTCTCTCTGTCTCTCTCCCTATCTATCTCTCTCTCCCTGTCTATCTGTCTCTGTCTCTGTGTCTCTCTATCTGTCTCTCTCTCCCTCTCTCTCTTATTCTCTCTCTCTTTGTGTCTCTCTGTCTCTTTGCCTCTCCCCCTCTCTGTCTCTCTCTCCCTCTCTCTCTGTCTCTCTCGCTCTCTCTTGTTCTCTCTTTCTACCTGTCTATCTGTCTCTCTGTGTCTCTTCTCTGTCTCTGTCTCCCTCCCTCTCTCTCTTGTTCTCTCTCTCTGTCTCCCTATCTATCTGTTTCTCTCTGTCTCTCTCCCTATCTATCTCTCTCTCCCTGTCTATCTGTCTCTGTGTCTCAGTGTCTCTGTCTGTCTCTCTGTCTGTCTCTCTGTCTCTCTTTCTGTCTCTGTCTCTCTCTGTCTCTCTTGTTCTCTCTCTTTCTGTGTGTGTCTCTATGTCTCTCTCCCTCTCTGTTCTCTCTCTCTACCTATCTGTCTCTCTGTGTCTCTTCTCTCTCTTTCTCTGTCTCTCTCTCTCTCCCTATCTATCTGTCTCTCTGTGACTCTCTGTGTCTCTCTCTGTCTCTTCTCTCTGTCTCTGTCTCTGTCTCTCTCTCCATCTCTATCTCTCCCTCCCTCTCTCTCTCCCTATCTATCTGTCTCTCTCTGTGTGTCTCTGTGTCTGTCTCTCTATCTATCTGTCTCTCTCCTTGTCTATCTGTCTCTGTCTCTGTGTCTCTGGGTCTCTGTCTGTCTCCTTCTCTGTCTCTGTCTCTATCTCTGTCTCTGTCTCTGTCTCTGTCTCTCTCCCTCCCTGTTTCTCCTGCTCTCTCTCTCTCTCTCTCTCTCTCTCTCTCTCTATATATATATATATATATATATATATATATATACATATATATATACATATATATCTTTCTCTTGTTCTCTCTCTCTGTCTCTCTATCTATCTGTTTCTCTCTGTCTCTCTCCCTATCTCTCTCTCCCTGTCTATCTGTCTCTGTCTCTGTGTCTCTGTCTCTCTCTCTGTCTCTATCTCTTTTTCTCCCTATCTATCTGTCTCTCTCTGTCTGTCTCTGTCTCTCTCCATATCTATCTGTCTCTCTCCCTCCCTGTCTATCTGTCTCTGTGTCTCAGTGTCTCTGTCTGTCTCTCTGTCTCTCTGTCTCTCTTTCTGTCTCTGTCTCTCTCTGTCTCTCTTGTTCTCTCTCTTTCTGTGTGTGTCTCTATGTCTCTCTCCCTCCCTCTGTTCTCTCTCTCTACCTGTCTATCTGTCTCTCTGTGTCTCTTCTCTCTCTTTCTCTGTCTCTCTCTGTCTCTCCCTATCTATCTATCTGTCTCTCTGTGACTCTCTGTGTCTCTCTCTGTCTCTGTCTCTCTCTCCATCTCTATCTCTCCCTCCCTCTCTCTCTTGTTCTCTCTCTCTCTCTCCCTATCTATCTGTCTCTCTCTATGTGTCTCTTTGTCTGTCTCTCTCCCTATCTATCTGTCTCTCTCCCTGTCTATCTGTCTCTGTCTCTGTGTCTCTGGGTCTCTGTCTGTCTCTTTCTCTGTCTCTGTCTCTGTCTCTATCTCTGTCTCTGTCTCTGTCTCTGTCTCTCTCTCTCTCCCTCCCTGTTTCTCCTGCTCTCTCTCTCTCTATATATATATATAGAGAGAGAGAGAGATAGAGATAGATAGATAGATAGATATAGATATCTTTATATATCTATATATATTTATATATATATAATGTATATAGCTATATATATATATATATCTTTCTCTCTCTGTCTCTCTCTCTCTCCCTATCTATCTCTCTCTCCCTGTCTATCGGTCTCTATCTCTGTGTCTGTCTCTCTGTCTCTCTCTCTCCCTCTCTTTCTGTCTCTCTCCCTCTCTCTTGTTCTCTCTATCTACCTATTTGTCTCTCTGTGTCTCTGTCTCTGTCTCTCTCTCTGTCTCTATCTCTTTCTCTCCCTATCTATCTGTCTCTCTCTGTCTGTCTCTGTCTCTCTCCCTATCTATCTCTCTCTCTCTCTCTCTATCTCTCCCTCCCTCTCTCTCTTGTTCTCTCTATCCCTGTCTCTCTCTCTACCTCCCTCCCTATCTATCTGTCTCTCTCTGTCCCTCTCTGTCTGTCTCTCTCCCTATCTATCTGTTTCTCTCTCCCTGTCTATCTGTCTCTGTCTCTGTGTCTCTGTGTCTCTGTCTCTCTGTCTCTGTGTCTGTCTGTCTGTCTCTTTCTGTCTCTCTCTGTCTGTCTCTGTCTCAGTCTCTCTCCCTATCTATCTGTATCTCTATCTCCCTGTCTATCTGTCTCTTTCTCTGTCTCTCTGTCTCTCTCTGTCTCTGTGTCTCTCTGTCTCTGTGTTTCTGTCTCTGTCTCTGTCTATCTCTCTCTTTCTGTCTCTCTCTCTATCTCTTTCTCTTTCTCTCTCCCTATCTATCCGCCTCTCTCTGTCTGTCTCTGACTCAGTCTCTCTCCCTATGTATCTGTACCTCTCTCTCCCTGTCTATCTGTTTCTGTCTCTGTGTTTCTGTGTCTGTCTCTCTCTCTGTCTCTCTGTCTCTGTCTCTGTCTTTCTCTTTCTCCCTCTTGTTCTCTCTCTTTCTGTGTGTCTCTCTCTGTCTCTCTCCCTCTCTCTGTTCTCTCTCTCTACCTGCCTATCTGTTTCTCTGTGTCTCTTCTCTCTGTCTCTCTCTGTCATTGTCTCTATCTCTCCCTATCTATCTGTCTCTCTGTGACTCTCTGTGTCTCTCTGTCTCTTCTCTCTGTCTTTCTGTCTCTGTCTCTGTCTCTGTCTCTGTCTCTCTCTCTCTCTCTCCCATTTCTCTCATTTACCTGGAAATTGTCCTCTATCTATTGCTGCTGGTGTTTGATTTTTCTTTCCCTTCCCTTTCCTTCCTCCTTCCTCCCTTCTTCCCCTTTCCACCCCTTCCCTGTCTTTTCTCTCCCTCCAAAAACTAGTTCAAAACACTTTTTGCATTGCTATAACCCTTCCCGAATCTCAAAACCGTTCACAGTTCTGTCTTTTTCCAGGAATGGAGAAAATCTATCACTTCCTGAGTCTTGAGGGACTTGGTGCCACGCAGCCCCCATCACAACTGGCACACATCCCTAGGCTTTCTACAAATGACTGTCAGGCATTTACACAGTCATTCAGAAAATGTCCCTGGAGCACCCATTTGGGACAGAGAGATTTGATCTTCCCCCCAAACTTGGGAGTGAATGGCTTGAACTTTTCTCTGGAGCATCATCTACACCTTCCTCAATTCTTTTGTGTTGCCACCTTCTCTTTCTCTACATCAGAGATAATGGCGCAGGGCTCCTTCAGCATCTTCAAATCAGCGCTCTAAATAGCCCCATCGACTGTGTTTTAGCATCTTTCTCTATAATGTTTGTGCTTTTCCCCTATTCACTGGCATCCAAATCCTTCCTAAGTGTGGAGATCACTTGGGCCATTTTTGTCTCATATCACCTGGCCTAGACTGAGGTCTACACGGAGAGTTCTCATTGAATTAGCTCCATCTAGGGTGGCCTTCTTGACCTATTTTGGTTCCTGAATCCTTTTGTTAGTCTGGTGAAGCCCTTGGACCCCTTCTCAGAATAATGTCTTTAAATGCATAAAATAAAGTAAACAGGACTATATGGGAAACCAAAAATACATGTTAAGTATACACCCATAGCTATATATTTTGAATGTGTATGTATGTGTATATATGCATATATAGGGGTAGCTGGGCAGCACAGTGGCTAGAGCACAAATCTGGAGCCAGGAAGACCCGAGTTCAAATATGACCTCAGACATATACTAGTACAAGCCGTGTGATCTGGGGCAAGTCACTAATCCTGCTTGCCTCAGTTTCCTCGTCTGTAAAATGGGCTGCAGAAAGAAACGGCAAAGCACTCCAGTATCTTTGCAAAAAATAAACAAATAATACAAAACCTTAGCTGGACTGGAATCAGGCTCCCAGGTCACTTCTATACCATGCTAACCCTCCTCTCCAATTTTTTTCTCATTTTATAAGTTGCGGAAGGGTAGCCATTTTGTTTACTTGTATTTGTATCTTGGATGTTTAGCACATAGTAGGCATGTAATGGATGTTGGGATTCTGATTTGGGCTGAAGGTGGGTTTGATCGGAAAGGAAGGTAAAGCTTTGGTCTCTGATACCTATCGATCGGGGACCTCTCGACAAATTCACAACATTTTGAAAAATGTTCCGAAAGGAAACCGGGTACAGTAGCCTTTGGGGCATCCCCTTGCCTTCCTTTAGTGTCTCATTTCTCTCCGCATCCTCCCACATTTGCTAAAGGGAGCTTTCTGAAATGTCAATCTGTATGTGTCAATCCCGGCTCAATGAACTCTACTGACTCCCTATTGCCTTTAGGTTCAAACAGAAGTTCTGTTTAGCTTTTAATTCATAATGACGCGCCTGTGGGGCGTGCTTCTGAGTGTATAGTTCTGAGGTGGGGGAGGGGGTTTCCTAGGGAGACACGTGCAGAGTTCTGAGGTGGGGTTTGCAGAGGGGCAGTGTGCACAGTATGGGGGTTGTGTGTTAGAGAACTGTGCACTACATTCCAAGGGTGGGACTCCAGACGTGATATGTGCAGTGTTCAAAGTGGCTCGTCTGCATAAATTCTGAGGGCGGAGTCACCCAGAGGACCAATGAGAAAGTGCGTAGGAGCGCCTGTGGCGTCATGCGTAGAACCCAAGGAAAGAGCGGGAAAGTTCCTGTGAGGAGCTGTAGAGAAAGCAGACGCCAGCGGAACCTGGTGCTGAGCTTACAGAGCCCAGGGACCTGTGGCTCTTGGTCCGGCTCTGCCGTGAAAGCCAGTGGAGCCCTTGCGGGCCCGGTTCCAAAGCCGTGATGCCTCAGCGGAGACGTAAAATAAGAACAGCCGCCGGTGGGTCGAAACCAGAGAGAGCGGAGTCCGGCGGAGAGGCAGGTAGGCCCCACCAACCCAAAGATGAGGAGAAAGTTTGTCCAGTTCATAAAGGTGGACAGAGGGGTCGCCGAAGTGAGGGAGAACCGAGAGGGGCTCGAGCTGAGGGAGCAGAAAGGCCCTTGCGAGCCAGAGGGGAGAAACGAGAACGACCTATCCGAGGTGAGGCCTCTGTTGAAAGCCAGAGTTCTGCCGGAGCTGAGGGAAGTGAGAGCCCTGTTCAAGCCAAGGGAAGAGAAAAGACTACTAAAGCGGAGGGAGGCGACTGGTCTCTTAGAGGCAAGGGAAAAGAAAGGCCTACTAAAGCTGAAGGAATGGAGAAGCCTGTTCAGTCCAAGATAGTAGTAGAGAAGCCTGATAGAATTCAGGGAGCAGAGAAACCTGCTCTGGCGGAGAAGCCTGGTCGAGGTGGGAAGGCGGCTCGCGGTGGGAGGCCTGAGACAAGTGGAAAGCCCAGAGAAACCGAGAGGCTTTTGGGGGATGAGAAACCCACTCAAGTTGAGAAAGCCACTGGGGCCGAGAAAGCCACTGGGGCGGAGAAAACCATTCGGGCAGAGAAAGGCACTCGGGCGGAGAAAACCCCCCGCGCCGAGAAACCCACCCGCGCCGAGAAAGCCACCAGCCCTGAGAAACCCACTAGTCCTGAGAAAGCCCCCCGCGCCGAGAAAGCCACCCGCGCCGAGAAAGTCCCCCGCGCCGAGAAAGCCACCAGCCCCGAGAAAACCACCAGCCCAGAGAAACCCACCAGCCCTGAGAAACCCACTAGGGCCCAGAAAGCCACTCGGGCCCAGAAAGCCGCTCGGGCTGAGAAAGGCACTCCAACTGAGAAACCGGCTGCGGCCGACAAACCCGCTCGTGCTGAGAAAACCGCTGGGGCCGAGAGACCCACTCGAGCAGAGAAACTCATTGGGGCCGAGAAGCCCTCCCGACCTGAGAAACCTACCGGGGCCGAGAAGCCCTCCCGACCTGAGAAACCCACTGGTGCCGAGAAACCCACTCGAGGTGAAAAATCCACTCGGGCTGAGAAACCCACCAAGGTCGGCCAACCCTCTGTGGCCAAGAGGCACTCCAAGGTGAGGGAACTTGTCAGTGATGAGAGCCTGGAGTTCCAAGAAGAAGAGGGGTTCCCTCCAGCTCAGTTAGAGGAATCTGAGGATGATGATGAAAGAGAGCCACCAGAAGGGGAGAATGAGGCAGATGAAACTGGCTTTGAAGAACAAACTGAACAGTATAGCTGGGCGAAGACATCTCATCTCATAGTGCTGATCGTCGTCTTGACAATTATCTCCGTTTTGCTGTTTATCTACTGGAATTTTCCTGAGCTTAGTGAAGAAGAAAAAGCAAGTCTGAAGTTTCCCAGAAACCTAGATGAGTTGACAGCCTTAGCAAAACTTTTCGCCAAATACAAGGACAACTTTTATGTGTAAGTATTTTTCAAATTTATTTTGCCACATATTTTTTCTTGCAAATATTTTGTCTTTTCTCTATCCTTTCTAACTAACCTTATTTCTTGTTTGTTTGTGCTAAGGCCTTGGTGCTTCTTGTTGTCAGGTGCTTTTGTTTTTCATTGAGAGACAGTGGTGCCTTGCAAGGAGGGCAAGGAAATGGTATGGGCAGGTTGAGAGTATCTTATTGGTGACATTATAGTTTTGAGAATTGTGTCAAATGGGTAGAAAAAGTTATTTCTTGGTTTTTTCAATTTTGAAATAAAAGGTACTTGGGTCTTAATCTCTCTGGACTACATCTTGGGGCTACAAGTCCCTATTTTCCTGTTTTCAAATCATTTCTTCAGCAGTGGGGCAAAGAGAACATTTCTCTAGCCAATGACTGAAGGATAGGGCAATGCCAAGCAGGGAAGAGGGAGAGGAATTGGGAAAAGGACATTATTTTAATTATTGGGGGGCAATAAAATAATGAATAAATGTACAGTTTCTGAATAAATTTACAGATGATAACTGTGGGCAAGAATATTAGTGGCAAGTGGTAGAAAACTTCCTGTGATATCTAACTGCCCTGTATTTAAATACAATATTTGAAGATATTATATATATATATATTATATGTATATATAATTATATTATATGTTATGTATATATAATTATATATACATTATATGTATAGAATTATTTAGATATCATGTCTATATAATTATATATTATATGTCTATATAATTATATATTATATGTATATATAATTATATTATATATGTGTTATAATATTATATTATATATCATGTGTATATATAATTATATTATATATATCATTTATATATCATTATATATTATGTGTATATATAATTATATATGTGTTATAATATTATATTATATATCATGTGTATATATAATTGTATTATATATCATATAATTATATATTATTATATCATATACATGTGTTATATAATTATATTATATATCATATGTTTATATAATTATATTATATATCATATGTATATATAATTATATTATATATATTAGATGTATATATAAATATATTATTATATAGATATAAATACTGTATTTAAATAAAAATAAATTGGGACTATTGAGGGTTGGGTTGGGTTGGGTTTTCTTTCCCTTACCAAATCATAATTTAGTAAATGAATATCTCAATAGAAATGATAATTTCTACTTTAATAATATTTGATGGAAAGATAAAAGTATTACCCTGCTTGCTTATTTTAGCCATTTCACAGAAAACCTACTTGAAAAAATGTAATGGAAACATTCTGGATACTCTTTTTTTCCTCCTTTTTCACACTCATGCTAGTAGATATGTTTAAATCTAGACTCTTGGCAGGCTGAGGAATACAGTTGAATAGCAAGTTATTTCTACTTATGGGTTTTGATTTTTGTTGTCCTAAAATTAAAAAAAAATCTATTGCAACCAAAAGCAGGGAAATCTTTCATAACCTAAATTTGATATTTATCCAGTGAAAGGAATCAGATGCATTCCAGTTTTTTTAAACCCTTACCTTCTGTCTTAGAATCAATACTGTGTATTGGTTCCAAGGCAGAAGAGTGGTCAGGGCTGGGCAAAGGGGGTCAAGTGACTTGGCCAGGATCAACATAGCTAGGAAGTGTCTGAGGCTAGATTTGAACCCAGGATCTCCCATCTCTAGGCCTGGCATCCACTAAGCCACCTAGCCTGCCCCCTGTGCTCCAGTTTTAAAAGGCACGAGCACCAGAATTGTCCATTGCTTTCTGGTTTTTCTCTTGTTGCTGTTGTTTTAAGTTCTCTTTTACACTGTTGTAGTTTTGTGTATATATAGTGGGTTTTTTTGGTTCTTGTTTTCTTCCACTTTGTGTCACTTTGTATGAACCTTCCCTTTTTTCTTTGTATTATTCATGTCTCTTCCTCTTTATAGAGGGATATATTTATTAGATTCATAGATTATAATTTGTTATATATATAAAAATATATAAATTGTTTTAATTATAATATAATAATTTATCTATTCTCCAACCATAGGGCACAAAGCTTAACAAAAATTGGTACTATTTTTATAAATGATGCTTCTAAAAATATTTTTGAATAGATAGATCTTTTTGTCAGTAACCCACTGAGAATACAAGCCAAAAGGGGCCTTGTTGGGTGCAATGCTATAAACTTTTCTTTTTAAAAAATGGCATTGTTACCTTTCTTTCAAAATTATAATAAAAAAAGATTGGATTAATTACATCTTGTGTATCCGTTTGAATTTAGTAATGAACTAGTGTACTATCTTTGTATAGTCCAATCAACATTGATTGTTCCTTGTTCCTTCTTTTACCATGTTTGGTAATTTTGTGGCTGTGAGGCTATTCCTGAAGCCTGTTTCAATTTGCATTTTGGATATGTTTAATGGAAAAAAATTACTCCCCAGTCCATAGCTTATTTTAGCTGCATTAATTTTGTTTGTGAAAATTTTTATTTTTATAAAATCAGCATCATATACCTTGTCTTTTAGTAAATCTCCATGTTATAGCTAGTTACAAAAACTTCTCTTGTCCACAGTTGTAAGAAACATAAACGCTGATTGGTTCCCGGGAAGCAGATGATGGTGGCGGAGGTTTTCCAGAATCCGAAACCATGAAGTATGCAGTGGAGAATGATGAAATTTCGAGATGGGGAAGAGGAGTGTTGAAGAAACGTTTAATAAAAGCAATGTGCCTGGTGGAAAAAAATTCGGAAAATAGAGGGTTGATGTTTATTTAACTTTAACACTAATTGTTAGTGTTAAGTAATAAGTCTCCCTCCTCAAAATATTTTGCATTCATTTATTCCACCTGTAAAATAAGAAAAGTTCCATTGATCGTTTCCAGTTTTTTCCTTTTATACCCACAAACTATCAGCACAATTTCTGGTTCATAGTTTGTGGTTAATAAAACGTTCAATTGAATCGAGCCTCCAGTCTCCTTTATTTTTGTATCGTAACTTTATGTTTAGTCTTTTATCTATTAGAAAGGTATCATGGCATATGGAATAAGGGCTGACTTGAACTTATTTTTTGTCAAATTATTCCCCAGTTTTCCCAGCAAATGAAAAAAATATTTTCAAAGTGCTTAGCATAATGTCTGGTACATAGTAGGTGCAAAATAAATGATTCTTCCCCTTCCCTTCATAATAATTTTGTTGAATGCCCCCCCACCAGTATCCTTCTTGGGTTTATGGATGGTTAATTAGTTAGTGATACACTTTTCCTAGTAACTCTTGCTTGTCTAGTTATTGCCATCTATCACTTTGTCCTATTTTTAAATTTCAGTTCCAGATAGTTTTGATAATTATTCATTTGAGATCTCTAGTAATGCCAACCCCTCCTTTTTGACTCATTTTCATTATATCCCTTGATAGCGGTGACATTTTGTTCCTTTTCATGAATTTTGTTATCATTTTCTCTAATTTTTATAAAATATATCCTCCTATTAAATTGGTATAGCATTAAAACTGTAAATAATTTTGGGCAGGCAGGATTTTTTTCATTAAATAGGCATGACCCAGCCATGAGCATTGACTATCTCTTCAGTTAGTAGCAACTAGATCACTTGGTGGCTAGAGCACTGGACCTGGAGTCAGGAAGATCCGAGTCAAAATTCAGTCATAAACACTGTGAACCTAAGTAAGTCACTTAACTTTTCTTTACTTTAATCTCTTCAACTGCAAAATGGGCATAATAATAATAATCCCCACCTCTCAAGATTGTGAGGATAAAATGAAATAAGACAAAGCATTTAGTACAATGCCTGGTACATAGTATATGCTTAACAAATACTTGTTTCTTTCCTTATTCAGATTATTTAGTATTTATATTATTTTATCTCTATGTTTTGGTAGGTAAATGCTGGGGGCGGGGTACTTATTTTGCAAGTTATTTCACTTCTCTTCTTGGTTTTTGTTATTAGTAGCCAAAAAATGCTGTTGGGTTTTGTAGACTTTTTTAAAAGTTTTGCTAGTTTGATGAATTTATTTCCTCGATTTAAAAAATTCTCTAGGGTTTTCCAAGTTAAAAAAAATCATGTTATTCATAAATACACACACACACACACACATATATGTATAATGTTTTAGCTTTTCCACTGCTTATTCCTTGCATCTTTTGCTTATCTTTCTGTATCTAATATTTCTCCAACTTCATCAAATAATGGTGATGGCAGGGGGCATCCTTGCTCCACTCCTGATCTTATTGGGAAAGCTTTAAGTGTTTCTCTATTAGACCTAATAGTGACTCTTGGTTTTAGCTCAGTGCTTTTGTTCAGGTAAGAGAAAGGTCCTTTCATTCATATAGCATTAAGGTTCCCCTCTACAGCCATTTTGTCAATTATTTCTTTTTGTACACTGTGCTGTTTCTAATACTTACGGCATGTTTTCTCATAGGATATGTTGGAATATGTGGTGTTCAGACTCTGTTCCTTCATATTTATTTGGGAGATAAACAGTTCTCAGATTTCCTCACCAACCTTTTTCCTTTTAGACCGTGCTTTGATTGTGGAGGTCTGAAATGCTCTGGTTGAGTTATTTGAAAAATGTCGCCCTATTCTTTAAACTGTGTGTTTCGTTGGTGTGTGTTCTGCACGATTATTTCAGCTCCTCAGCTTTATTAAGATTTTCCATTTTTACATTCAGTCTCTTAGATTCTTCCTTCAGTGCAATGAACCTTATGGACTCCCTTTTCAAGTTTATAAAAGGGTTTTTATCAAAGTCTTTAAATGCATAAAACAAAATACTTAGGATCATAAAGAAAACCAATTATATCACAGTACAGTTCTCAAAAAATTAAAGAAAAAAGATCATAACCTCAATTTAAGAGAATCTGTAGTCGATGAACTTTACAGCTTTCAGGTCAATGACCCAATGAATTCTGTTAGCTTTTCCTTTTATAAAGGGTAAATGGAAAGCAAGGGCGGAGCTTGAGGAATGGGCAGGGTTGTGGTCTGTCCACATCCTAATTATTTAAGAGCTGAAATGAGAATATTTGTTACATAAAGCTGATAACTTCATAAACAGCACAAATACTGGAGAACAGTCAAGTGGATGGACTAAAAGTCATTTAGCGTTAGCTTTGCATCTTGTTTTTTACACGTGAATATGAATGTTTGGAGGATTCACTCCAAAGAATAACATTGAGGCAGTCTAAGAAAATCTGCTTGAGAAACTCTAGAATCCTTATTCTTACACTCTTGCTCTCTGCTCCTTCTACCCATAAGCTCCACTGCATTGCCTCTGAGATTCCCATTAAGCATTAACCTCTCTTCTCCAAGATTGCTATTCGCTTCTCCTAGATTAGAGGAACTAAACTGTGTTGTTGAAAAGGCCACGTCCTGGGCTATAGAGTACACAGGAGCGAGAACGAATTATCTAAAATGGGCTTTTAATACATATCTTTATTCTATTTTTAAGAATGTAAAAGCTTTGAGCCGATGATATATATGGGGCTTGTAAAAAAAAAATCAAATGCTTTCAATTGTGGTCCACTCAAGTAATTTTTGAAAATTTAGTTTAAATGGACAATATATATGTGTGTTTGCGTGTGTTTATATATGTTAATATGTTATAGTATATTTATATTTAAAATATATAAATAAAACAAAATTAAATACATAAATAGAAATATATAAAAGATCTATTTTAAACACAAATAAATATATAAATAATTTATATTTATTTGTATTTAAAATATATATTCTTATATATGTTTTATATATATTTATATATATTTTAAAATATATTTTATGTATGTTATTCATAAATATATGTGTATATAAAATATATGTTATATAATATGTAAACTATTATATTTAATTTATATATGTATATATAATTTATATATGTTATAATTTATATTCTGTATAGAATATAAATCATCATTTATATCATATATGATTATATGTTATTTATATATTATAGCATATAAATTATGTAATTTATATTATATGTAGAATATAAATTATATTTGATTTATATATTTATGTATAAAATATATGTATACCTATATATTAAAATGTGTGTAAATAGATAAATTTAATTGATATATAATTTATATATTATATTTTATAATTTATATTATATCTCATATAATATAAATTATATTATATTTACAGGACATTGGCAATGAGCATATTCTCTTACTGTTTTGTAAATACTATTTTGGGGAGAGTGAGGAGTCCTACATATAGTTATACTCATTTGATTCGTGAGTCTGAAACATTTTACTATAGTTTTCAAGGCACATTTTTGTGTGTTTCTTTTCCAACAATGTAGGACAAATGAATCTGAGGAACTACTTAGTCTGTCGGCCATCACTTGAGAGCTTCTTGGCTTATCTGGCTTGTCCCTCAGTTAATAGAGTATACTTTTCAGGTCACTTATGTGTAGTTGTCAATGTCTTCCTTTAAAAAAAGCAAACACTTTTTCTGTTTCAATTAGGTGCTCTAAGAGTGATCTATTTTTTTAATAGTATATGGAGAAGCCATTTGGTATGGTGAAATGAGCCCTAACTAGGCAAGATCTGGATTCTAGTTCACTTTCTGCTAATTAATAGCTGTGTGGCATTGGTAACCCATATCCTTTCTGCTGGCTTTATTTCCAAAAGGGGGGTAGGTGGACGAGGTACTCTATAAGGTCCATTTTAGTTCAATATTTTGGGAAAGAAGTATTTTTTAAAATCTGGGGGAAGAAATATTTTTTAAAATTTCTAACCCTTATGTAGACTCTAAATGATTACTCTATTGCAAATATTAATAATATGGAAATAGGTCTTGATCAATGATACATGTAAAAAACCCAGTGGAGAGGGGAGGGAAAAAACTTGAATCGTGTAACCATGGAAAAAATACTCTAAATTAAATCAGTTAAATGTATAAAAATGATCCTCCCAAGAAAATTCTAACCCCTTTGGAAGGCCAATTCTGAAATGAGCCTTCTATGTATCTTAGTGCTGTATTTGATGAACCTGTGGCACAGATGCCAGAAGGTACTACTCTCTCTCCTTCTCTGCACAGACCCCTGAGGACATTTCTCACTTTATCTGCCCCTCTGACCAGCAGCCCCATGGGAGTACTTCCTCCCTCCCTTGTCTGGCATAAGGTGGGTGGCTCACATGCATGCAGCATGAGGGTTGCAGTTTGGACACTCGGTCTCTAAAATGTTCACCATCACTGCCTTAGTGGTATATAACTGCCAAACCCAAAGGAAACATTGCATGTGATTCACATTTGCTGCTGAATTGTTCACACAGTTTTGGGATTCTGTCCTATGAAAAGAAAGTTATAATTTTATGAATCCAAGTGCCCCTCGATCATATGTGTTTTCTCATAGTTATTTATAATTTGTGCCTTTTCTTCCAAACTCAAGTTCTTAGCTTGGAAAACTGAGCCAAATCTCTGTAGGTTTCTGGACTTTCTTTAAACAGAACTTCCCAAATTAAATAAAGTGTGACAGATGGCAACATAGTGTGTGTAGAATATAATAATGATGTAAATAGAAATACAAAGTGGGAATGTAGTTTAGAAAATAAAAGTCGCCTTTGAAGGTGATTCTTTTTAGTGAATATTAGAGCAGTGTAAGTCCCTTCTCAAAGACTTTTAAAGCAAGTATTTCTAAAAGCCTTGAGATTTTTTTTCTTAAGAGAAATGTGCATTTTGCTACTCGAGCCAGTTTCAGCCTTCCCCCCACCCCATACCAAACAGGCTCTTCTCCCATTTCTCTCCATCATCACATTGGAAAGGATTTTAGAAATCATCTAATCTGACCTTTTAATTTTACAGATGAACAAACTGAGGTCCAGAGAGGCCAAGACACTTAGTTGAGGTCACATTTCTCATTGTGAATGGAGAAGGGTGGAATAGTCCCAGAATGGGCTCTGGGGAAAATTTATCTTCAGTACTCCTCTCCCCAGGCCCATTTCCTCTTTCACTACCTCTAGTGGTGAAATGCAAATGCAAAACTAGCCAGGTAGCTGATGTTATTATTTTAGGATTGATTTATTATATGATCATAACCCAGCCCAGAAGATATCGGGGCTCTTCCTTCCACATGAATAGGGGTATTCTAATGATACATAAATTTGCTAACTGAAGGTAGTTAGCTTGAAAAGAGCATGAGGTTCTGAAGAAGTTTTTAGCAAATTGTGTTTTTTAGAACTCGTGTGTCCTAGAGGTAAATTTCTATTATAATCTAGTCTTTTGCTAGTTTTGTGGAAGTGATAGGAAGACTGAGGGAAGCTGGGTGATTCAGTGGATTGAGAGGCAGATCTTGAGATGGGAGGTCCTGGGTTCAAATCTGGTCTCAAGCACATCCCAGCTGTGAGACCCTGGACAAGTCACTTAACCTCCATTGTCTAGCCCTTACCACTCTTCTGCCTTGGAACCAACACACAGAGCTGATTTTAAGATGGAAGGTGAAGGGTTTTGTTTTTAAAGAAAAAAAGAAATGATAGGGAGACTGGACAGGGAATTGGACCTGTAATTTCACTGGCATAGAGAACTCCCTAGAGAGGAATTTGGTTTCCTCCAAAAATGCAGGTTAGCACCTTCTAGTATTAAGAGAGTTGCCTAGAGCACTGAGAGGATAAATGACTTGTTCAGGGCCTCACAGCCATTACGCATCAGAAACAGGACAAATCCAGGCGCTAACTCTCTCTGCACTTTATCTTTTTTATCTCTTTGAAAACTATAAACATCTTAATGTCTCTTGGCCGTTGGCTAGATGCAGAGGAGTATACTAGGACTTGCTTGTGAAAACTAATGCCCCCAAAGTACAAAAGCTAAGTGTAGAAAGCCGCAAATGAATGAGAAATGAGGAAGAATCAACATGCTTGGTAGAAACTAGTATGGGAGAGAATCAATCATTAATGAAAAATGAGCTGAGAATTTGGAAGGTTATCCAAAGAGAGGTGCCAGCCTTAGCTGGGAATTCCCTGCGCCAATGGAGCCAGAGGTCAAGTCCCTATCCTGTCAGAAGAAACGCAGTCATGCCTCCCTCCAAAGCTGATGGCAGCTTTGGAGGAGACGGAGACAGGGACATGAGGAGATAAAGGGCTGAGCTTTCTCTGGAACACTGCTAGGTGACTAATGGTCTTGGTGCTGAGGTCCAAATTCAGAGTGTGTTTTTGGCAGGGTAAGCATGATGACAGATGATGTTTGCTTGAGAAACAACAACTGTTTACCTAAGTATCCAGGGAGTGGAGTAAAGAAATGAAAGGAAACAACCAAAGGGTTGGAGGCAGATAATTCCTTAAGGGGAGTCCCCCATGTCTGGGAAAGCCATCGACTAGGAAAACCTGGTCCTTAGGGAATAGTTCTAAACACTGGGTGTCCTGTAACCCTTAAGAAGACTGTGGTATAGATGATCACAAGTCAACAAAATAGAATTTCGAGAGCATTTAAAAATATAGTATCGTTAACAATTATCTAAAATTATGTATGAATCTTTGGAAACAGCCCACCTGAAACAGTGGGGGGAAATGAAATATCAGTGGGGTGAAGAGTCTTGCTATTCTAATTGGATTGGGAAGCACTGTTAGAACAAGTCGATAAGGTTGGGTTTTTGTACACCAACATGCCCTCTCTACCCTCTCACCCCTATCCAACCCCACCCCCCAAAGGATTACATATACAAAGAAAATGGTAAGGAAAAGAAAAGTTCTTGGCCAGTTTACAGTGGGCCCACTAATGGCTGCCAGATTCATGGTTGGGAGTAAACAAAATTGAGAAAAGTATTTAAGCACTCCAATCGAGATATGATCAATAGGAATCGGCAATGAATCACACTTTCAGGTAACTAAATCATCATCACAGCTCTTTAGCAAAGCATTGGACATTAAAGACTTTAGCCAGTAGGCTCACAAAGGCAGGAGCGATGGTTTCTCATAGCAATATGACTACTTTGAACACCAGCTCTTAACCATCAACCCAAAGCATTGCAAGGAGCTGGCACACACTTGGGACTGGAATCTGGGCATGGTCCCAAGGAGAAGCACAAAGAAATAGCAATGTATTCAAGGGGTCCACTCATAAAAGCCAAAGCAGGAAGTGAAATGAAACTTGTAAAGACACAAAGGGACATCGGGGAGAAAAATGTTTTTGGAGAAGACTAGAGAAGGAGCATGTGGTCCCTTGATTAGTAAGAAAGGGAAAGTTTAATATGGTTAATTAGCCCACATTTGAATCTAGCCTCAAAACCACTTAGAAGGTACTAGAGAGTTTTAGGGAATGACTCAATGTGCTGAATAAAATGATTAAATAATACAGCTCCTTACTTAATTCTCCTGTTACATAGGCATCATGCACCATGGGAAGCACAATTGATGCCATTTAATTGATAAAGATCAAAGCTGGTACCATTGATGGTTGTTGGGCATTAGAATCATAGGATAATTAGATCATAGATTTAGAGTTACATAGTTGGTACCACTTTATTGATAAAGATTGAAGCTGGTACTATTGATGGTCATTGGGCAGTAGAATCATAAGATCATTATGTTATAGATTTAGAGTTACATAGTTGGTACTACTTTATTGCTAAAGATTGAATCTGGTACCATTGATGGTTGTTGGGCATTAGAATCATTAGATTATAGATTTAGAGTTACACAATTGGTACCACTTTATTGATAAAGATTGAAGCTGGTACCTTGATAGTCGTTGGGCATTTGAATCATAGGATCATTAGATTATAGATTTTGAGTTACACAGCTGGTACCACTTTATTGATAAAGATCAAAGCTGGTACCTTGATGGTCATTGGGCATTAGAATCATAGGATAATTAGATCATAGATTTAGAGTTACATACTTGGTACCACTTTATTGATAAAGATTGAATCTGGTACCTTGATGGTTGTTGGGCATTAGAATCATAGGATCATTAGATTATAGATTTTGAGTTACACAGCTGGTACCACTTTATTGATAAAGATCGAAGCTGGTACCTTGATGGTCATTGGGCATTAGGATCATTAGATTATAGATTTAGAGTTACAAAATTGGTACCACTTTATTGATAAAGATCGAAGCTGGTACCTTGATGGTCATTGGGCATTAGGATCATTAGATTATAGATTTAGAGTTACAAAATTGGTACCACTTTATTGATAAAGATCGAAGCTGGTACCTTGATGGTCATTGGGTATTAGAATCAAGTTACATAGTTGGTACCACTTTATTGATAAAGATTGAAGCTGGTACCATTGATGGGCATTGGGCATTAGGATCATTAGATTATAGATTTAGAGTTACACAGCTGGTACCACTTTATTGATAAAGATCAAAGCTGGTACCTTGATGGTCATTGGGCATTAGAATCATAGGATAATTAGATCATAGATTTAGAGTTACATAGTTGGTACTACTTTATTAATAAAGATTGAAGCTGGTACTATTGATGGTCGTTGGGCAGTAGAATCATGGGATCATTAGATTATAGATTTAGAGTTACACAATTGGTACCGCTTTATTGATAAAGATTGAAGCTGGTACCATTGATGGTTGTTGGGCATTCGAATAATAGGATCATTAGATTATAGATTTCGAGTTAGCATTAGAAAAGACTTTGGAGGTCATCAAGTCTACCCTGAACACTAGAGCACTTGGGGGCTCTTAGTCTGTTCTTCCAGTGCCCACCCTCCCTGCCCTTTTAAACATGGGAAAATTGAGAACTATAGATGGAGAAAATATGCTTTCCTCTTTTTAAAGGAATTTTGCAGGATGATAAAGAGCTATGAGGACAAGAGGTAGGGAAAGCTCTCACTGCCAAAGCCAGATGAGGATCTGATGTTGAAAAAAATTCCAGGCTGAGGAAACCTTCACTAAGCCTCTGCCTGCACAATGAAGCCTTGCTCTGGGGACGGGAAGTGCCTGTCTTGTTTTTTTTTTTTTTATTATTATTATTTTTGTATTATCTATTGGGATTTCTTTTAGAGTAGAGAAAGGGAAGCAAAAATCAAAAACTGCTGTAACAGAGAATGTGGCCTGTCTAATCCTCAGTGGAAAGGGAGAGCCAGTCTGGCCTTGGGAATGTGCTAGTATAATGTCACTGCAGGTTAGCTTATTTGGGGATTGACTGGGAGGCGTGGGGTTTTTTTAACCTTTAGCTACTGTGATTTTAGGAGACCTGAATAAGGTCTTCGGTGCATTGGTAAGGCAGAGGAGAGAAAGGAGATGGATAACAAAATAAGAAAAAATGTAAATGCCAGTTTGGGATGTGCTGGGGAAAGTTCGGATCTCAAAACATCGAGCCAGCTTAGGTCAGGTGTGATCGGGCTAAATTGAACCGAGAATTACTCCCTACAGAGGGAAAAGTGTTTGGTAAGTAGGAATGTGCTTGTAGTAAAATGCACGCCACCTGCTTCTACTGACAAAGCATGTATGTTATGAAATAACCACAGATGTCCCTGCGGATTGTCAGTTATTCTGGAAAACGTTGTAATGAAACTATAATTTCTTGTTCGCCATTGTGTTGATTACATTAGGTGAACAGTAAATGTGTGGCCTGACTTCCTGCCTTCTCTCCCAGGGGTTTTCCCGTTGTAAAGAATTCCAGGATAGGCTAGAATGGGGGACGGGGCGGTTATTGTGTTCCTGGCTAATGATTCTTGAGGAAAACTGTAAATAAATCAATAGTCCTGCTGAGTCCGAGCAGGTACCAATCTCTGACCCAGTTCTCTTAAGTGAAGGGATTGCTTACAGCTCTGAGATTTCAGGCCTGGTGTTCAGGGGTCAGTGATTGCTTTCTTGACACAAAGCCTGTGGCGTCAGATGCTTCTTTGTCTGAGGCCCGAGAGTTTGGGGCATTTAAACTGTAGAATAGTCTGTATGAAATCGGGCTTCACAGGTTGCTGACGGGTCAAGTTCTGTGATGAAACTCTTAAAAATGCAACAGTGGGGAAGCAGCTGGGTAGCTCAGTGGATTGAGAGCCTGGCCTAGAGACAGGAGGTCCTAGATTCAAATCTGGCCTCAGACACTCCCTATATGGGTGACCCTGGGCAAGTCTCTTAACCCCAATTTCCCAGCCCTTACCGCTCTTCTGTCTTAGAACCAATATACAATATCAATTCTAAGATGGAAGGCAAGGGTTTAAACATTATTTTAGAGGAGCATGGCTCAGTAGATTGAGAGCCAGGCTCAGAAATGGGAGGTCCTGGGTTCAAATATGGCCTCAGACACTTCCTAGCTGTGTGACCCTGGGTAAGTCACTTGACCCCCACTGCCTAGCCCTAACCACTCTTCTGCCTTGGAACTAATATTGATTCCAAAATGAAAGGCGAGGGTTTAAAAAAATGCAACAGTGATAGGCCCAGAACCTCTCACATATCCTGCAGTACCATCAGAACTAACATTAGGTAGCAAAAGCTTTCATGATAGATTTGAGAATCCTCAAGTATTTATTAAGTGCCTACTATGTGCTTAGCATTAGATTTGAGAATCCTCAAGCAATTATTAAGTGCCTACTATGTGCCTAGCATTGTGCCAGGAATCCAAAGAAAGCCAAAAGACAATCCCTGATCAAAGACTTCTCTGTGTCCCAGATATCTCACTTGTTGGCTTGCCACAGTGCTACCTTTTGTGTCTCTGAGCCTGGGAGTTCCCAGGTGAGGAGACTCCCTCACCCAAAAGGTGAGCAGCAGTTCTCTACAATTGAAGAGTCTTTGAGAGTTGCTGAAAGCATGGAGATGGTAAGTAACTTGCCCAGGATTCTAGTGAGTGTACATCAGAGGTAGGATTTGAGGCCCAGCCTGCTGATTCTGAGGCAGGCTCCCTGGCCTCTAAGCCAAGCTGCTTTTCTACTTAGCTAGGATGCCCCAAATGTCCGTACTCTTTCCTCGGGATACTGTGATATGTAAATGGCACTGTGGCGATAGCTTGAAGCCCACAGAATCCCCCTTCCAAAACAAAATCCATAATCAAAAGAATTCAGCAAACAATCCACACAGGAAAAAAGGAAAATGAATGAAGAATGCTGTCATCCACACTATGATTTGCAGTTGGATGGACAGCCTCTAGAACTTGCCCATCAGTACATCTATCTTGGACAGACACTGCCGATAAACAATGAGCTTGTCTCGGAATTGAAGAAAGAGAGCTAGCTAAATTGCATTTGGGAAAGTGCGGCCCCAGGCTTTTCTTGGAAACATAGGTCTAGCTTTTTAACACCAATAGTCTTTCCATGACGTCACGTAGCCATGAGTCATAACATATCACAATCTCTGAAAATTTAAAGTTGCAGGTCACCCAAAGGCCGATAGAGAGGTGCATGGTGGCCATGAGTAGCTTCTGTAGCACCTAGTGAAGAATCTTTCAGATAAATGGATATAAGAGATGTCATGTGAAAGAAAAGGAAGTGGACCAGTCATGTAGGCATGGCAAGGGAAACTGATGAATAGCCTGTATGTTTCATTGGCATCCACACAAAGGCCCTCTATTGAGAGGTGCAGATTTCCTCAAGTTCTTGGCTGTACGTACTATGGTGGATTTGGGGGAAGGATATGAACAATAGTGACAGTGTGGACTTTTAGATGGAGAGCTTCCCTGGAACCAGAGAGACTTAGATTCAAACCCTTTTTCTGACACTTTGGGTGCGTGGTCCTGCATAAGTCATTTAACTTATGCTTGGATTTCCTCTTCATAGTGTTACCATGTCCTAAGTTCTAAGACTATATGGATTATAAAGAAAGTGCTCCCCTGCATTAGCATGGGGAGTTCCTCACCAGGAGCTCTCTAGACCAATAGGATCATAGGTCCAGTGCCTATACTCTTTATCCAATGGAAAAGTCATAAAAGTCAGAAGGCATGGATGGGTTGTAATCTGTATCCCTGTGGGCGGAGAGGGGGGAGAATTCCAATTAATGAGATCACAGATCAATTCAATTCAATATATCAAAGTCTATGTTGTTCACTCAGTTCTGACTCATCGTACACACACACTAGGTGGCACAATGGACAGAGTATTGGGCTTGGAGTCAGGAAGGCTCGAGTTCATATGGAACCCCGCTCACTAGCTATGTGACACTGGACAAGTTCCTTAACCTTGCTAAGCCTCAGTTTCCTCATCTATAGAATGGAGATAATAACACCCAACTACAGAGTTATTGTGAGGATCCAATGAAATATTGCATACAACACTCGATGAACCTTAAAGTGCTGTATAAATGCCAACTATTATTGTAGACTCATGTGGGGAAAGTCTAGAACCTGAGAGGAAAAACATGGTAGACAGCATTTGAATCAGGATCAATGGAATTAAAAACAGAAGCGTTATTGCTGTAGGGTTATAATGCAGACTTCTTGGACAGAATTAGATGAAGAGTTTGGAAAATATCACAAAACTGGCACCAAAGCATGATATTGTAGTGATGGAGGACTTCAACTCCCCAGACATCTGTTGGCGTACTCTCTCTCTGCCAAAAACAGAGCAGCTGATAAATGTGTTACTTGCTTTAATGATAATTTCATCCTTCAAGAAATGGAGGAAACTACAAGGGAAATTGCTATCCCTGACCTCCTCGTGTCAGCAAAGGCAAAACTATTTGCTGAATGGAAATGATAGACACTTTAAGGACAAATGAGTACGCCATGATGAGTTTGTGATACAGATGGAGAAGAGAGCCAGTAGAAGCGAGATGGGTACTCGAGATTTGGAGAGATTCCATTTCAGAGGGCTCAGGAAAAGGGCATATATGTAGGATTCTGTGTTCTGGTCTTCTAAATAAGGTGGCTTAGGAAGGAGAGACAACTTTCAAGGATGAAGTTTTGAAGACAAGCAGAAATAATTCCCATAAAGAGATAAAAGGGGAACTGTTTAAAGAGGTTAATGTGGATGCACAGTGATCTCATCCACAAACTGAAATATGAAAAATTCAATTCAGTTGAATAGTTATTAAGCACCTACTGTGTGTCAGGCACCGTGCTCAGTGCTGGGGATACAAATAAGGGTGGAAAAAGGCAGTCCTTGCCCTCAAGGAGTTTATAATCTAATAGAGGAATTCAACACAAAAATGAAACTGAATTGCCAGTCAGGGTAGGGGTGGGGGTGTTCCATGTAGTTGAAATCAAAATGAATAGCAAGTGGAAAGTGGAGTTGACAAAAGATATGTGCAGGGGGCATCTGGGTGGCTCAGTGGATTGAGAGCCAGGCCCAGAGATGGGAGGTCCTGGGTTCAAATGTGGCCTCAGCCACTTCCCAGCTGTGTGACCCTGGGCAAGTCCCTTCACCCCCATTGCCTAGCCCTTACCACTCTTCTGCCTTGGAACCAATACACAGTATTGATTTGAAGATGGAAGGTGAGGGTTTATTTCAAAAAAGGCATGTGCAGAAGACAGAAGTAAAGGTCAGGACTCCAGTACAACAAATGACCTTTGATTTCATTAATGTGGATGTTCCCTTCATGGATTCAGACTATGTCTGCCCATCCTGCAGTTCTTAGCCATATCCTCCCACAAGTTCTCTGCAGAGGTTCCACTCAGTGTGCTTGAGGCCTGCTGTTTTGGGGTACCAATAGAGCACCCAGGTATCCTGTTATCCTGTGAGTACCACGGGTAATTAAGGATGCAACTGAGTCTTATATGAATCGTGTCAGAAATGCCAAAGCTTAGATTGAGCTGAGGCTGGCAATGAAGGCTAAAGATAGGAAGGAGAATTTTTTTAGCAATAGTGGTAGCAAATAGAAGGATCAAAGAAAGAGCAGGACCACGGCTTGGAGTGGATTGGTTGGCGATTATACATAACAGTGAGAAACCTGAACTACTCAACTTTATTTTCTCCTGTTTTGGTTTGCTTGTTTGTTTTCAAAGGGAGAAATCTCTGGGCAAGCAAAGGCTGACAAAAATAGTAATATAGGGAGCTCTGCGATTTGGTTGCTGGGAAAAGCAGGACAAATGCTAGCTCCATCAATTCCACCCAGTTCCTTTCAGTCTTGTTCCTCGGGTGATTTGCACGAAGTCAGGCTTGTAACTAGGAAATGGTGGGAGATGAACAGAATCTTCTCTCCACAATCCTTTCCAGTTTCTTTTAGTTGTGCTCCTGGGACGATTTACAGAGACAAAGCCATCAGCCAGCTGTTTTATGGAAATTTGAAAAAATTGCTGATAACGTAAACAAATATTTATATTGAGAGATTTTAAGGGGAATCAGAAGAACTTTAATTCAAAAAAGTAACTTAATGCCTACGGACTAGCCAGTTGAGTGTGGCTGGTTGGGGTCTAAATTGTAAAGGAGATCTAGCAGACTGGAGAGAGGGAGATGCCCTGAGAGAAATTTAGAAGATGTAAAAATAAAAGATTTTTTAAAAGTCAAAAAAGTTGATAGATATCTGACCAGTAGATAGCAGTAGAGAGTAGCAGATGGCAGCATCAGCAAGTAGCAAAGAGCCCTCAGAAGAAATAAGAACAGAGAGTAGTGGAGAGCCACTCAGTGGAGACCAGCAGAAGGAAGCATGGCTGAGAAGACATATAATCACGGGACCTCAGGTTAGTGGAGAAAACACCTTCCTGCCCAAAGATACCATTGGAGTCATCAGACTCTGCCTCTCTTTTGCACCCATCGCGTAACTAGCATCATATCATATCATATTACATTTATCTATCTAATCTATCATCTACCCATCATCTATCTATCTATCCATCTATCTGTCTGTGTCTGTCTCTGTCCGTCCATCTGTCTATCTATCTATTTATCTATCTATCTATCCTGTCTGCCTTTCTATCCATATATCTGTCTGTCTATCATCTATCCATCCATCTATCTGTCTGTCTGTCTATCCGTCCATCCACCTATCTATCTGTCTGTCTGCCTGTCCATCCATCCATCCATCTAGCTAGCTATAATATATCTATCTATGTATCTATTGATCTATCTATCCATCTATCTATCTATCTATCTATCTATCTATCTATCTATCTGTCTATCTATCTATCTATCATCTATCTATCTATCCATCCATCCATCCATCTATCTATCATCTATCTATCTATCCATCTAATCTATCTATCTGCCTATCTATCCCTCTATCTGTCTGTCTCTCTATCCATCCATCTAGCTAGCTAGCTAGCGATCTAGATATATCTGTGCATATTGTTCTCATCTGCCCATTCTGTCAGGAGAAGTCTTCACATACTTGGGGTAGGGTTACCTTTAACCTGGTTTAGCCTTTTTGCCAAGCTGGGTGTTACCATTGCCATGTTGTAGCTTCTTGGAGCCTCAGGAGAGAATTGGGTAAAAGGTGGACACCAAAGGTGGATAAGGAGCCTTGAAAAGGCCTTGCCAAACCCTCAGACCAGAGGTATTGGTCTTCCTGGAACACTCCATTCACCCCACTGAGAATGGTTTGTTCCAGTGACCATGAAGGTGGGCAACATGGGCCCTTTGGAGTGCTTAGAGCTTGGTAAAACATTGAAGATGCCAAGGTCATCCACTGTACCCCAAACCATTACCAATAGTCTTGACTCTTGTCTTGCCATTGGACTTTGGTGACTCTGGAGTTCAGAGTGAGGTTGATGACTTTATACAACTCTGCCTCACTTAAATCCAATTCACGAACAACTCATCCCATCACCTCATAATGTCATTGGTCCCCTTTGAAAAAAGAACAATAATATGTGGATATGTGGGCAGGGGTGGCTGATGAAACCCCCTCCATTACAAAATATTATCAATTTAATAGCAGTTTGTTTATATCGCTACACCCCGAGGCACATGTGAATAGATGATATTAACATGCTAAATTAATACTTGGGAAGAAAGAGATCGCTTTAAGAAAATTGGACTCTGGAGGCAATTTCCAGCAGTTATCTCATTTCCATAGTTGAAGCCATTTTCTACAGCATAGCATGTGACTTCTTTCTCAGAACTGCTTGCTGTAAATGAACTCACTAAGATGAATAAAAAAATTACCATTTTCTGTATCTGTAATAAACCAAATAAATGAAAACTGAGCTGTAGTGTAGTTAAAAAGAAATGAAAACAGGTCGGATCCTAGGTATCTTGTCATAGAATGGGTTTTTCCATCTATCCACTGGCTGTGTAGTCTATTTTGACCTTGCTGGTAAATTATGCTGTGTCTTTTGGGCCCAAACCATGCTGTGAATTCTGTCAGTGCCATTTAACTCACCCTCTGGCTTTGTCAAAGGATATCTTTTAGTAGCCATATATTTACAGACAGACAATTGACTGAAAGGTACCAAAAAAGTCCAAGATCCACCATGATCCTTGCTTGATGTCGAGTATTAAAAAAGTATAGATGTTGATTCTATAGAGCAAAAAGTCCTTCTCCAACAAGACATCTCACATATATCAAAATAATAAGATTTCTTGAAAGATAATTGCAGTAATATCTAACTAATATCTAAATGATTGACCCTAACCCTAACCCCGTGATTATGGATATTACATAAAACAAGTAGTCATGTGCTTCCCAAAAATGCTTGCTACTGTCATGGAGGACACTTAATACACAATCCGAGCAAAGTGAGATTCTTTATAATGATGAAGACCTCCAGACACCCTTGTTTGTGAATGGTTTTGTGCCATTTACATCAAGCCTTGCCATATCACCGCAGAGCCTTCTAAATGAGATCCATAATCATATAAAAGAGTCTTGCCTTACTATCCAAATAGGGAAAACAAAGTGGATGAAAAACATCTGTTATACCAACTATCATATGCAGTTGGATGGCAAGCCCTAGAACCGATTCAGAAATGAATATCCCTTGAACCAACACTATGCTTCAATGTGAGCCCAGAATTAAAAGAGTTGAAGAGCAGAATTGATTACTTTTGAGAAATTGCGAAGTGCTTTTAGTGACTCCCAACTTCTCTCAGAGTCTTATTTTTTTTAAACATCATTATCTTTCTGGTGATTCTGCATGACTAATCATTCTAAAACATCACACACAGTTCAGAAGAATTTAAATTGGGGGCCATTCAGATGGCAACAGAGAAGTACATGTAGGGTGTGAGTAGATGACAATATATTGCCACTGAAGAATCGCACAGAAGCAGTTTCAAGAGTATTATCAGGGAAATATAGATGGGAGCAGAGAAGAAGGCGGGCCAGTCAGATAGTCATTTCTCCATCTGACATTTAAAGCTTTTTTTCACTTGACCCCTTCCTTTGAAATGTTGCAGCAAAAGAAAACTAAAAAAAGGTTTTAAAATTGGGATTCGGTAGGGATCCTGGTTGCTTCACTCAATCTTTGACCTCTGTACATACTGAATGATGTCACTATGCATTTATGGAAGTTGAATTGCAAAGGATAATGTCTATGGTTAGCTAATTTATTTATATATCTGTAATTAACCCAGCTGCCATAAATAATTTTTATAGTTTCTTTTTTAGAAAGCCTAAATCAATAGAACATTTGAAAAATACCCTCTAACATTAAACAGTAGTCAATAGAGCTTGCATGTCTAATAAATTTAGAAAAAAAAATATATGCCCAGGGACAAAAGGGACTTGTGTTTAGAAATCTTAATATGAACTGGAGGGGATTTTCAATTTTTTTTGAGGGTGACAAATGCATTCCTTCTTCCATTTCTTCCGATAGAGATTCATGACCCTGAGGAATGGGGTCCCTTCACAATGAGCCATTCCGAAGTCAGGAATGGATCGCTTCTTTATTTTAAATAGCTCCTAACTGAGCAGCAGTGCCATAGTTGTTGTGAAGTCAGGGTCCCCTGACATGTCGCCATTATTGGCACCTAATTTGTTTATCCAAGTGAGCATCACGGACAGGCTTCAAAAGCAAAAAGGCACCATGGAGATTGAGGCAAAGGGGCAAGGGGAGAAGAAGTGCCACTCATCTTGGCTTGGGATAGTAGGATCTGAAAGGAATGGCCCAGGGCTACCCAGGCCCAAAGGTTCTGAGATCCCTAACACTGACTTGAGATGCCAGAGAGGGCCGTGAAGAGCCAGAACTCAGAACTCCAAAACCGCTGTGAGTTAGGGGTCAGAGCAAGAACTCAGAGGATCCAGAGGGACAGCAAATAAGACAGACCACCTCACCCAAACATACAGCGGTGGACACGTCAAGGCTTCCCTTGTCAGACTGTCAAAGGAGTCCAAGACACAAAAAGAGTTGAGGACCTGACTAAGTGATCCTCATACTCCCTTCCACAATCAAGGCTCGGATTCCAGTTTAATGTAACTTTTATATGCATATCAAATTCAGGGGAACAGGACTGCTCTGAGAGGTGCTTTGGGACCAGTCAGCCATTTAGCTAAGAGACTTGGACCTTCATTGTTTGTGGCTCAAGAGAGACGAGTTGGAAAACTGGTGGCTCCTGGATCAGATACTGGTCCCAAAACCCACGCAGCGATTGAAGAGGCAGGTTCCGGTTGAGGAGGGAGGATGAAATAAGTATTTAAAATAATTATTTATATAGTGCCTACTATGTGCTGTGCCCTGTATTAAATGCTTTCTCCTTTGAGACTCATAACAGACCTGGGAAGGAAGTGCTATTATGATCATCATTTTAAGGTTGAGGAAACTGAGGCAGACAAGTGATGTGACTTGTCCAGGGTCACATAGCTAGTAAATGTCTAAGGCTAGATTTGAATTCATGCCTTTCTAACTCTAGGCCTAACACTCTATCCATTTGTACCACCAAGCTGAAAGATGTTTATCAGAGGTGGATAGTCAAGAGAACCCTGGAAAGAAAGATGAGCATGAGGCAGAGGGGATGAGTAAAGAGGTAATATAGGCACGGAGACTAGCTGATGAAATGGGAGTGGAAACACACACAGGGTGACAGAACAGGTAAGCCAATCAACAAACATTTATTAATATTAAATAGCTTCTATTTTCTTTTTTTACTCTTGATTTTGTTCTAATATTTCTTGCTTTCTCACTCAGTCATCGATTCGTCTGTGGTCTAGTTTTCAGGGAGTCCCTTACTTGGGTATTTTAATCCTTTGCTTCATTTCTTTTAGGGATTAATGACTCTGTAGGAAAGCCATTTTTACTTTGAGCCTCTGTTACAGTTATTGTAGAGTTAAATATGCAGTCATTATTGATACTAGATGGTGCGACTTAGTCATCTCCAACTTTAGGTCTCAAGTTAAGATTCTGTGTCTTTCTCAGAATCATGTTTCTAAAATAAGGTGCAAATAATAATAAATAATATTATATAAATAAGTAATAATAAATAAAAATAAATAATAAATAAGATTACAAAGGAAATCAGTTTATGTTGGCAGAGTTAGCAGATTGATGCCACATTTCTTGCCTTCACATTGGGTAGCGGAAGGATAGGAAGGAGGGAGACAATTCTCAAAAAATAAATAATAATAATAAAATAATGATAAAATAAATTAAAATAAATAAATAATAAAAATAATTTATTTTAAATTTTTATTGATTTAATTAATTGATTTAGAATATGTTTCCATGGTTCCATTCCCTCCTCCCATCCTTCTCCCGTAGCCAATGAGCAATTCCTCTGGGTTTTACATGTGTCATTGAGCCAGACCTATTTCCATATTCAAATAAATAATCTAAAAAGAATTAAGGAAGTGTTTATCAAAATATACTTTCGAAACCAAAACAAATCTCTGGACCCTCCAGGTTAAAAACCCAACATAGGTCAACCAACCCCCATATTTTACACATAAGGAACCTGAGACCTAGAGAGCTAAAGTGATTTGCCCAAGGTCATGAAGGCAGTGAGTGAGTAGCAGAGCGGGGATTTGAATCCAGGTCTTCTTACTCCAATGTCTTGGGTTCTTTCCACTGAACCAGATTACCTTTCTCTAGATGGGTCCCTGGGAGATAGGTAAGAGCAGGTTGAACATAGTTTGAATTGTTCAGGCAGAAACACAAATAGTAGAGATAACTGGCATCCCTATATATCACAGTGATTACAAAGTGTTTTATACACATTATCTCATGTGATCGTCACCCCAATCCCATAAGGTGACAAGGGCTGAGATGATTGAGGTTCATAGAGGTTAGGGAACTTACTCAAGGTCACACAGCAGAAAGCAAGTGGCAGGTTTGGTTGTTCAATCATTTGTTGTGTACCCCATTTGGGGTTTTCTTGGCAAAGACGATGGAGTGGCTGCCATTTCCTTCTCCAGATCCTTTTACAGAAAAAGAACTGAGGCAAATAGGATGAAGTGACTTGTCCAGAGTCACACAGCTAATGAGTTTCTGAAGCCAGATTTGAACTTGGGTCTCCTTGACTCCAAGCCTGGCACTCACTCTATGTACTGCCCCGCCTGATGGCAAAACCAGAATTTAAAGCCATTTCTTCTGACCCCAAGTTCCATTACAACATTCATTTTCACAAGATGGATCTTTACCTTCCTCAGAATTATGATAATGTTAGCAATCCATCTGCCTCTTAGGAAAAGCTCTTGTCCTTGGCGCAGGTTAGATATTTCCCATGTTTGGCTTCTTTGGGCCATATAGGGATCACCTCTAGCTATCACATACCTAATACAAGCCATCAGTTTATCATTTGGGTTTTCCCCCCAAAAGGCTGGATAGGGGGCAGCTGGGTAGCTTAGTGGATTGAGAGCCAGGCCTAGAGAGACAGGAGGTCCTGGGTTCAAATGTGGCCTCAGTTTCCTAGCTGTGTGACCCTGGGCAAGTCACTTGACCCACATTGCCTAGCCCTTACCATTCTTCTGCCTTGGAGCCAATACATAGTACTGGTTCTAAGAAGGAAGGTGCGGGTTGAAAAAAAGACTGGATATTCTTTCCTTCATTCTTGTCACTGGGATCAAGCCACTTCCAAAAGCAGAGCTTCCCATCAAAGTCACATGACATGAGGCTGGAGCAATTTTCTCTCTTTGCCCACATGATAAATTAGTCATTTGCAAATGAGCACCTTGAGTCAAAGTGCAAATTCTGACTGCTGATTTCCTGCTGTTTGGAAGAAAAAAACGATCCCAAAGATATCTATGGATATTAGGCAAAAGCCCAAGGTATCATTAGACATATTCATTTGTTGTAATTAATGTGCACCGAAAATTGTTTTTCCCCTAAATTAAATCTCATTTCAAAGGTCTTCAAGAGACATCAGTGTTTATCAATATAGACTTTCCGTCCATTTGAAAACTGTTTATTTTAGCAGATTTCCAGGTGACAAACCCCTGGACGCCTCACTGCTAGCATTTGCCCAAGGCCTTTGGAGCTGGGTTACTTCATTTCTATACAGATGAGCCCAGTTGCCATGGAGGGGAGGGCGAGTTTGTAACCACCACTTCTGCCCCATCAGAGAACTGGAGTCATGTATACGGACTGCAAATTATAAATGCACAGCTGGCCTCAGAGTCAGAAAGATCTGTGTTCAAGTTCTGCTTCTGGTAGTGGCCGTATAATCCTGGGCAAGTCACTTGACCTAGTAAATATTAAGTGGAGGAAATAAAATAGGCTAAATTAGCCTGGCTTCTGGTTCACTGAGTGTTAGTAACCCAGAAGACAGATGATCAAATAAACCGTGTAGAAAAGGACACTAAAGCATTTGTGATACATATAATATTCTTTAGATCAATGTCAGCAATGGACATGAGAGTAAGATGGAATCTATCTGGTTTACAGTGTCTTAGGAAGATGATTTTGTATGTAAAAGGGAATGGCACTTAGAGATCTATACTGGTAATAGATCACAGGATGTGATTATACAGGATAAACAAGAAGGCGACAAGCATTTATTAAGCACCTACTAGGTGCCAGGCAATGTGCTAAGGGCTTAACAATTAATATCTCAGTCGATCTCACAGTGACCCTAGGAGGTAGGTGTTATTATCCCCATTTTATAGTTGAGGGACTTGAGGCACATAGAGGTTAAGTGAATTGCCTAGGGTCTCTCAGATAGTGTCTGAGGTCAAATTTGAACCCAGATCTTCCTGACTCCAGGCCCAGAACTCTGTCCACTAGACTACCTAGCTGGATCCTAAATGCCTCCTTCCCCTCCCTTCCCTTGTTGGGAGGGACCATACAGAATTAGAAATGCTCATAAATCTGATTTATAACGTCTCGAACAAGTAGTCATCCAGCTGTTATTTGAAGGCCTGCTGTGAAAGTCTTTATAACTACCTCCTGAGACTGACCATTTAACTTTTGGAAGGGATTTAAATGCTCAGCAGAGACTGTATTTCTTCCTGCACCATTTCTTTGGCTTTCCACAATTATTTCCTAAATCTCTGACAATAACTCAAGCATCATATCCAACTTGGAATCTAGTTCATCTGGGCCTGATGATGAAACTCATCAAGGGCATCTCCATACCCTCCTATTATCTGCCTGCCTGTCTGGGACATTTTTTCCTCTCGATTTTAGTATGAAAATTAGTCTCTTTTGCAGAGAAAAGGAAAATAAAAATTATGTCGTTCTGCCTTCCCTCCATAGTCCAGAATCTTTTCCCATCTAGCCCGATCTTGCTCATTCTTTAATCCTCTTGTTCTTTCCCTTCCTAATCCAAGTTAAATCTGACCTTCTCGTTTTACAGACAAGGAAATTGAGGCCAAGAGAGGATGAATTACTTATCTGGAGCTAACATTTGAATCCTCTGCTGCATGAGTAAGCACTTACTCATAATCAAGTATATTTCTTTCCTTAGAAAAAATATCACAAGAAAAAATTCTGATGAACAAAAGACAATTTTGAGAGATGGCAGCCTCTTGAAAATTCCATGCTAAGATCTTTGCCCTAATGTAGAGA
Source organism: Monodelphis domestica (assembly GCF_027887165.1). Lineage (NCBI taxonomy): Eukaryota > Metazoa > Chordata > Mammalia > Didelphimorphia > Didelphidae > Monodelphis > Monodelphis domestica. The sequence goes on along the minus strand of NC_077235.1, from coordinate 39,076,597 downwards.
AAGCTACACCAAAGAGAAAAAGACCAAAAGATTTAGGCAGACAAGCTTCATATCTACCCTCGTGTATACATGTGACATGTGAATATGACATATTGCCTTCTGACTTAGTTTAAATGCTTCTAGGAAGGAGTAAGTAGAGTGTTCTTTCCATTTCCAGGTTCTCCATCTCTCTATCTCTGTCTCTTTTAGTGAGCATTTTTCCAACTGAATCTGTCTTTTTTTAAAAAATCCTTTCCAGGGGGCAGCTGGGTGACTCAGTGGATTGAGAGTCAGACCTAGAGATGGGAGGTCCTAGGTTCAGATCTGGCCTCAGACACTTCCCAGCTGTGTGACCCTGGGCAAGTCATTTCACCCTCACTGCCTCACCCTTACCACTCTTCTGCCTTGGAGTTAATATTGACTCCAAGATGGAAGGTAAAGGTTTAAAAAAATCCTTTCCGATCACTCCTATTTGTATATTCCTTTTTTCAGCTCCCTTCTTGCATTCTTTCTCACATCTGCCTCCATCTTCAGACCTTTTGTGAATAATTCAACTCTTTCTTTTTTTTCTTTTTGTCAAGGGGACGAAGTCTCTGACTATTTCCGCATGGGATTTTGGGGGGTGATGTTGTTTGCCCAACTGAAGGTGATCCTTGGCACTTTCAGTGTCCTGCAGTGATGGTTGTTGTTGCTTGACTAAGCACATCATTAAATAGGCCCTTTTAGGTGGAACATAAATAATAAGCATGGCTGTAAATAAACACAGTAGATTCTTTGGCATCTCTTAGTCAGTGAATTTGGGCTCCATTCCCAGACATTTCACTGACTAAATTTGCAGCTGTGAACAAGCCATCCTGGGTCTTAGGTAACTCACCTGTAAAATGGGGATGCCATGAATGCAAATGTTTCCTGAAGATTAATCAACTTCTGGTTATAGGGTTCTGTTGAATTTCAAAATGGCCCTAGACAAAAATCCCCAATATTCTGAGGCTACGTTTAGGAAGAATAGCCACATACAAGGAAGTGACAAGTGTCTAGAAAGAAATGGCTTCCTGTTCATCTGAAGCCACAGACTTCAAGATTTTCTGGTGTGTTTGAAAACCTTAGAGGTAATCAGCTGTTTGATTCTCAGGTGAATGATCCAGACTCAGTAACTAAAATGCAGCATGATTCCGGATCGCCAAGGTAAATTGCATAGTGGTACAACTAGGTGCCACAGAACTCGAATTATGTAGATTGGCCAACTCCACTGGGCCTAGTCCCAACCATACCAGTTAACAGTCAGCCAGCTCTCATTAATTGAGCCCTTGTTGTGTTTTATGAGCTAAGCCCTGGGGATAGACAGAAAGACTAAAATGTGGTCCCTGCCATCAAGCAGCTCCCTTTCTACTAGGCGAATGCTACTACCTCTTCAAAAATGGAGAAATGTAGGGGCAGCTGGGTGGCTCAGTGGATTGAGAGCCAGGCCTAGAGATGGGAGGTCCTGGGTTCCAATCTGGCCTCAGACACTTCCCAGCTGTGTGACCTTGGGCAAGTCACTTAACCCCAATTGCCCAACCCTTACCACTCTTCTGCCTTGGAACCAATAAACAATATTGACTCCAAAACAGAAGGTAAGATTTTTTTAATGGAGAAATGTGGGTATAGCCTTTGTAGAAGAAAGACTACAAGTAGTGCCCCTTTTTCCTTAAACCAGTTTCAGGAAATTTAGTAAGGAGGCAACAAAAGCCCTTACCCTAGAAGCAAGAATTAGAATTTCCTTTAGTTTTTTGCTTAGTCAGAACCCCAGAGGCAAGTTACCAAAGGGGGTAATTCACAAATATTCTAAAGTAGCTCCCAATCCTCAGCCGATATCATTAGAAAGAGTTTGTCCCTCTAAATAATGCAGAATTAACCTCCCAACTTCGATGATGATCTAATCCTTTGGTTTGGGAAAAGCTAAAATCAAGAAGAACAAAGGTAGAGACTATATAGGAAGGTGTAGCATAGTCTGTGAGAAAGAGAACAAAACTTTAATCATTTTTGCAAGGTTTACCTTTCTGGAAATCTCCCTTATTATCCAAAAGATATTTTCAGAAGGCAATTTTCCCAGGAGGGGATAACAAGGCTCTGTCAGTGAAGCCAAAGGCTGCCAAGTCTGTGCTTTAAGGCCGATACCTCAAATTGGCAGGGAAGGGACAATGGCTTGAGCAGAGAAGGTTTCAGATCCCTAGGCGCTCAGCCCCATTTTATGCAATAGAAAAGTTTCCTTCACTTGGGCAAAAGAGGAAATGGTAGAAATGCATAGTGTACTCTATGAGGAATCATGGCAGGAAAATGGATGGTCTCCTGGGGTGGGAGGAGAAAAATGGAAGATGTAGCCAGTGGGAACAGTCTTCCCTCCCTAAGCCCCTTAGTGCTGTTCCACCTTCTTGAAAAATAAACCCATGATGGAGATATATGGTTAATAGAGTACATCATTAATAATTCAGTAAAGTAAAATAAAGCTCATTTTGGATTGAAGAACTGTCCACTCCATCGGATTTGTGAAAAATAAATAGCATTGATGTGAAAGACATGAATAAATGAAAGGGAATTAATTCGTAACACACTTCACTATACTTTCTCTCTTTCCAGAAAGGTTTGGGTTTTTTTTAAGAAGTAAAAGTTACTAACAGGAAGAAGACAGCTTTTATTTCCTGTTGTCTGTCTATAGGTTTAGCTACAGCTGGGTTGTATAATACAAAAGAAAGCATCCTGAATTGAGGGTCAGATGACCTAGTTGGATTCTTAGGGCTCAAAGGTACCTTAGAGGCTCTCCAGACTAAGCCCTAATTTTACAGATGGGGAATTGAGGTTTGAAGCTGAGACTTGCTCAAAGTCACAGAACCAGAATTTGAATACAGGCCCTTCGATTTCAAATCCAGCAGCCTCACCATTGTGTCACATGACTCTGCCAGAAACTTCATATCTTTGGACCCAGGATTTGATCTCTCTGAGCCTCCTTCTATTCATCTGTAAAATGAGGGTGATAATACTTGCTGTCACTGCCTCACATGGAAGGAACAAAGTGAGATAATGAATTGGGAAAGTGAGTCTAATCTCTGGGTTGTTCTGTGGTCCAAAAGAGTCAGTGGGGACTGAGGGTAGCTCAGGTTTTGGAGGACACGGGAATTTTGAGGTGGGGCACTGTGAGAATTCAGTTTGAAAGGGAGATAGGACCTGTGAAGTGAAATAGTGTGATGTTAAGTTTGGAAAGCTAGCAAGGCTAAGTTAGAGAAGGCCTTGAATGCCAGGTTAAGGACTAAAAGCATTCCAGAGAGTTTATGGTATCCTGTCTTCACAAGAAGATAATAGCCAATATATTTATAGCTCTTGAAGACTTGCAAAATGCTCTGTGTGTGTCACCTCATCTGATCTTGCAAGAACTCCATGAAAAATGGATGTATGTGCAGGTAGGGGTGTCCAGCAGGTTCTTTGGACCTGTGATTTCATCAGTGTAAGAGAACTCCCAGTGTCGAAATTCCCTCCAATGATGCAGGGCAAGAAATCCTCTGTAAATCTAGTCTAAGAGTTTTCTGAGGTACTCCGAGATTGAATCAATAAATGATAAAGCATGTAATAACATTAGTATGCTTTAAAGTTTGCAAAGAGTTATGAGTATATTATCTCATTTAATCCTGCAAAATAGATGCTCGGTTGACTGAAGCAGGCCTTGAACCCATGGCTTCCTGACTCCAAGGCTGGTCCATTATCCCCTGTATTACTTTATGATTCTTGGGTGGGCAACATCCTCGTTTTGGAGACTACGGGATGTTCTGGGAGCACTGGCACCTCTGGTGTGAGAGCTTGCCAGGCCCTTTTCAGGGCTTCTCATCCACCTTTGGTACCCACCTTTCACCTACCTTTCCAAGAAACTGTTGCATTGCCGTGGCCGCAGCCTGGTAAATCTCAGCAGATGAGCCAAACCAAGTTGAGGGTGACCGACAGGCCATCCATCAGCAGTCATCCTGAATTTTGTCTTGCCACTGGACCATGATGACTCTGGAAGAGAGACTTTGGGCAACTCCTCTCTTAAATCCAAATCACAAACAAGTCAAGGCATCACCCCGGGAAGTCATGGATCCTCTCTGAAATGAGCGACAGGATCCCTATTTTACAAATGAATAAAGTGAGTCCCCAAGAGAAGGTTGCAATTAGAGTCTGAGTTTGTCATTCCTCTCTCCAAGTTCAGGGTTCTGTCAGCTAGAGCAGGGACCACTGGCTCTCTCTCCTCCATTTAAAAGGAAGCCCTGTTGTTTCTCATCAACAAGACATGGGGATCTGAGTCATTAAACTATAGAAAAGAGTGGCAAGAGTTGAGATATAATGAAAGTAATCATCTTCTGCAGCTATAAAAAGGCCCCTAAGCTTCAGGAATCCTGATGGTGTTACTCATTTTATCTGCTTTATATCTGCTGTTTGACTATTTTTCTCGGTGCTCTCTATAGATCAATTTATAAATCATGGAATATACTACCTCCTATGGGTGATGTTTAATATAAAGCATGACTCCCAGAATTCCCTGATTGTTTTCACTAATGATGGGAGTATATTCTCTCTAGTCCTTATGGAGGTCTTTTCTAGCGTTTTCTGTCAAAAGGCAGGTGAAAATCTCTAGAGATACAGTGAGTGCCCACCCGGTCTCCAACCAAGTCCCATGCAGTGGACTGGCCCATGAAACTTTCTTTGGTTTGTTCAAGCAGTGGAGGAATATCACGGGAGTGGAAGTCAAAAAGATTTTTGAAAGGTTTATTTTTTCAGTGTACAAGTATTTTTCCTCTTCACCCTCCTACTTTGCTTTCCATTGAAAAAAATAAAACAAACAAAAAAAAGAAATCCAAAGATCTTGTAACAAATATCAATAGGCAAGCAAAAGAAAATCCTCCATTGGCCACGTCCAGAAATCTTTGCTTCATTCTGTGTCTTGATAGAATTCAGATCTTGGTACCTTTGTGTTAAGAGGCAGGAAGGGCCTTCCAAGTAGAGGACCTCTCGGTGTGCTGGGGATACAAAGACCAAAGGAAAACTAACCCTTGCCTTCAGTCAAGGAGCTTAGATCAGTCAATGGTCAACAAGCATTTCTTAAGAGTTTGCTATGTAAAGAGACAGCATACAAACAACCCTGTACACACGTGTGTGTATAAAATTATACACGCACACACACATATATATGAGGGAGAGTGTGTATAAATGGAAGATACTTTCATAGGGGAGATACTAGCAATTGGCGGGGACAAGGGAAGGTGAGGGGCTCTCATAGAATGTGAGATTTGAGCAGATTCTTAAAGGAATCCAAGAGGCAAAAGTAAGGAGGAGGATCATCCCAGGCATGAAGTAGGGAGATAGAGGTGTTTAGGGAATGGAACAGAGAGCAGAGAGACTAGATCTTGAGAGTACAGTTAAGAGCCTGCCCTAATAATGTGGGTAGAAAGTAATAGGGGCACAAATTAAAAGGGTTACAACGAGAAGGGGATGAATGCCAGATATGTTGTGGAGGTAGGGTTTATCAGACTTGACCCAATGGATATAAAGGGTAAGAGGAAAGGGATGATGGAGCACTGAACTTGGAGTTAGAACCCTGCCTCATTCACTAACTGTGAAGCCCTGGACAAATCACTTAAACTATTAACTGGCTCATATTAACTATTAAACTAAGCCTCAGTTTCCTCAACTGTAAAATGGGGCTAATAATAGCAGGTACTTCCCAGAGTTGTTAAGAAGGTTGCACCTACTATGTGCCAAGTACTTTACAAATATTGTATTTGCAAAATGCTACGTCATCTTTAAAGTAGTATATAAATGCTAGTGGTTGTTGTTATATATTGCATGTGAACAATTCAAGCCTTCTGGCAGGGTAAGTTGCTTTTTTGCTTGGTCCAGATCAGATTTTCTGGGTCCACGGACATCTGCAATTTCTGTGTAACAGATAGTCTTAGAGAAAGGGTACTGAATATACGGTCTGTGCACTTGTTTTTGTTGTAATTTGGTAACTTTATTTCAGTAGAATTGATTCCCTTTGTTCTCCTCTGGGGTAGAATTGTTATTGTTGTTATTATATTGTGCTCTAGTCTTTTGGCCGTGACTCATGTCCCAAATGGAATGAATGATCTTACCAAGTAGAAGCATCACAGAGGAGATGCAAATATAGATTTGTGATTTCCCGTTTTCAGCTGTGTGGAATTATCGAAGACTATCTTGCAACGTTGAGAAGATACAAAAAGAGGCTGATCGATGTATTATTGGGACAACCGGCCAATTCTGAAGTCCATTATGTGGGCAAGACCAAAAGATCTGTGTGCTAGGTAGGAAAGTTTCAGGTTTGGGTTCCACAAGCATTCCCTTTCAGACTTTCAGCGAGAGAAAATAAGCAGGAGTCTCAGTATGGCCACGTTTTCTGGTCTGGAAGAGGATCCAGCAATCTGGTTTCTGAACAGCTGCATAGTGTCTGTGGAGGCCCGAGACCACAGAAGATATAGTCTTGAAAGAATGCATTGTTATTGTTATCTATTTTATATCACCTATGTTTTCCTCCTTCCCATCCCCTTTTGGAGAGCATTCTTTTATAATGAAGAAGAAAAAGTTCAGCAAAACCAACCATCATAACATAAAGACCGACATCATATGGAGTATTCTATACCCATGGTCCCCCACATCTGCAGAGAAGCAGAGGGAGGTATTTTCTTGTATCTCTGCTTTGGGGCCAAGCATAATCATTATAATTTCATTTTGTTATCATTTTCTCCATTTAAATTGTTGTAAACATTGTGTACATTATTTCTTGGTTTTCCTTACTTCACATTTTAGCGGTCCATGAAAGTATTCTTAGGCTTCTCTGTATTTATCATAGTCATTGTTTTTTTTAAAAACCCTCACCTTCCATCTTTGAGTCAATACTGTGTATTGGCTCCAAGGCAGAAGAGTGGTAAGGGCTAGGCAGTGGGGGTCAAGGGACTTGCTCAGGGTCACCCAGCTGGGAAGTATCTGAGGCCAGATTTAAACCCAGGGCCTCCCGTCTCTAGGCCTGGCTCTCAATCCACTGAGCCGCCCCGTTGCCCCCCTGCTTTGCATTTATTATATATTTTGGTCCTCATAATAACTCAGAGAAATAAGTACTATTATTATCCCTGTAATAAATTTAATTTAATTTAAAATTTTTTCAATAATCATTTAATAATTGAGTTTGAGAGCTGTTCAGTGACTTGCCCTGGGCTACACAGTAGGTGTCCAAAGCAGGATTCAAATGCACATCTTCCTGTCTCTAAGCCCAAAACATTGGATGCTATGCCACCAAGCTGCTACCTTCCCTAATGGGGGCAAGTCGTGAGTCTTATATAAATTACCTTTAGGTACTTTGCTATGGGGGACTAGTTTTTGGTCTAACATACACTGCAGATTCTTGAGCTGGAGTTAGGGTGACATTATCAGGAATGGGGATTTTATATAATTGTTTGGGCAGCTGCATGGAGAGGGAAGAGAATGGAAGCAGGGAGGCCAGTCAGGAAGCTGGTACAATTCTGCAGGTGCTCATGGGACTGTCTAAAGGGGACAACTGGAGAGATGTCACCACAGCGCAACCATCAAGATTTGGCAGCTGACGAGTACTGAGGCAGGGCAGGGAGGAATGGAAGACTGGCAGATTATTCTACACTTGCCTTACCTGTATGAACTGAAAGCATCATGGTGGCTTTGACAGATGAGGGAAGCCGAGAAGTGGGGAGGGTTGGGGTAGAAGGCATGAACAGGGTTCAGATAGCTTAGGAAAGCATGTAAGCTGCTCTGTGGGGCTTATCTGATCTCCCATTACTACAGTAAGTGATACTGTACGTGTTCTCCCTTTCATGCCTGCATTCTGCAAGAGTTAGAGTTAACGGGCAGAATGGCCAAGGTTGTGTCCAAGATGAAAGACGCAAGGAAGAGGAAGGGAGCCAAGCCAAGGTCTCTAGATAATCTAATAATGAATGAAATAACCGGATCTTAACAGACTGAAGGTTTTGCTGAACTTTCTGCCCATCTCTGGATTCAAGGATTGAGGTTAACTATTTGTGGTTTTGTTCTTCCACGCATGGGGCCTTGCCTTCCTAGGGTCTAAATGAGTGGAGCCAGAGGTCGGGGTGGAACATCCCAGGATGGCTTAAGGTTAAGTATTGTATGTTGAAGATTAATTGTTGTATTTACTTAGCCATCAACTCCCTTCTGAAAGTGCAGCTCCAATAGGGTTTGTCTAACTTGTCAGTCAATTCCTGCTAGTAGCTGTGTCTGGGAGGGGAAGAGCAGTGGGGCATCCACAGCTGAATTGTTTTCCATGAAAAGAAAATTGTGTTTTCGGCATCCTGATAACCATTAAGTGCTTTGAATGATCCCAAGCTACTCCCATGTGCCAAAGACCATTTTTTAAAACACAAATGTTCTCTCACTGATATTATATAGTTGCTAATCTTGGAACAATATAATCTTCATGGAATCGAAATTACAATCAGTCAGTCAACAAGCATCTCTCAAGTGCCTACTCTGCACCCAGCATTGAAGCAAAAACCTGTCCCTGCTTTCCAGGAGCTCACAGTCTTATGGGGTTAGGAGATGACACCCAAGTGATCCAGGATGCAGTGGAAAGCAACATATTTCCAAGAACGACTTATTCCTGAGAAAGTTATAAAGGGATGGCAGAGCCAAGATGGCAGAGAAGGTACGCGGACCCATTTGATCTCTACCAAATTACCCTCCAAAAACTATGATATAGCATCTCAGAATGAATTCCGTAGTAGAAGCATAACCCACAAAAAATGGGATGAAGTAATTTTTCCAGCCCAAAGCAACTAAAAAGGCTGACACAAGGGCTCTAGGCCATGTTGTGGCAATAGGCCCTGGATGCAACTAAAGCAGCAGCAAAGGTTTCCAGAGTTCTCGGCCACAGATGGTAAGGGGCGTCTGACAGCTGCTCAGAAGGAGGTGGCTTTATGGCTCTGCATGCCAGAATCTTGTTACATTGCCCATACACAGAGATTTCAGGGTGACGAGGAGCACTAGAACACACCAGCATTTGTGGCCACAGGGGAGCAAGGGAACCTGATCACAGTCCCAAGAGAGGCCTGGCTCTCAATGCACTGAGCTGCCCCACCCCAATGTCTTTTTCTGCAATAGATGGGTTTGGTAGGAGCATCCATAGGCCTATCAGCATTTCAGAGCAGCCATCTTGAACTGGATGGTGGTAGAGACCATACATACTCTCTTCCATGACCTTTGAACTTAACTCAAAGGAAAGTGGTTTTATTATCGAGATGCTCATTTTTATTGGCTGAAACTGTCCAATCACTCTCAAATTCATCTTCTGGACTGCTGTGTTCTTTCTTCTCAAGTTAGCAAGAAAAACATTCCACTTGCCTAGTACTCCATCATAACTTTCTTGCTTTTAGAAAAATCACCGTTTTTCTGTACTTTCAACAATGAACATATTTGACAAGAGAGAGCTTCCTTCCCCTTTGACACTTTGTGGAACCAGAGCAGAGGCCAGGAGAGGATTAAACACATCTTTCCTTACATCACAGCCCTTCAGAAAAACTGAAAGCAGATAGGTTCTCCAGAGCCAGCTCTGAAGGCAGGTGCACAAAGACCCTGAAATTCAGAAAAGTGCTTCCTTCACCATAGTTATAAAGCCAAACATTAACAGTTTTTTTTTAATTAACAGAAAAGAAAAAGGCCAGAAAATGAGCAAACAATGACAACAAAATAAGAAATTTAACATAGGAATTTATTTTTGTGACAGGGAACACCAAAACACAAACTCAGAAGGAAGACAACCCAGCCAATATTGCTGCATCTAAAGCCCCCAAGAAAAATAGGAATTGCTCTCAAGCCCAAAAAAGAATGAATGAAAGAGCTCAAAAAGGATTTTCTAAATCATATGAGAGGAAGAAGAAAAGTTTGGAAAAGAAAAGAGAGAGTGATTGAGAAAAACCATGAAAAAAAGTAAACATCTTGGTAAAGGAGACATAGACATCTAATGAAGAGAAGAACTCCTTAAAAAGCAGAATTGGCCACATGGGAAAAGATATATAAAAATGCATTGAAGAGAACTTCTTAAAAGGAAGAATTGGTCATATGGAAAAGAAGTACAAAAATTCACTGAGAAAAAAACTCATAAAAAAGGAGAGATGGGCAAATGGAAAAGGAAGTGCCTTA